>NC_056735.1:13454795-13534795 GCF_019279795.1 Protopterus annectens
ATATTGCTTTCCAGAACATCACACCCAGTGCATACCAAGATTATATATTCCCCGTTCTGAAGGAGGGATGGGTCTCCTTGAAATTGATTACATATATAGATCTGCAATTGTGGGACTCCACACATATCTGCTGATGTCGCAGAACATCACACCCTCCTCCCATCTAAGTAATCTTTCTACTAAGGTTAACAAACTCTAATGTATACTCATATCTGAGCAATCAATCTGTGTGTAAATATGTAAATAATCTCTATTCTGTGAACATGAGGTGGATATAACACTACTCTGTAAACATAAGGTGGATATAACACTACTGTGTGAACCTAAGGTGGATATAACACTACTCTGTAAACATAACGTGGATATAACACTACTGTGTGAACCTAAGGTGGATATAACACTACTCTGTAAACATAAGGTGGATATAACACTACTGTGTGAACCTAGGGTGGATATAACACTACTCTGTAAACATAAGGTGGATATAACACTACTGTGTGAACCTAAGGTGGATATAACACTACTCTGTAAACATAAGGTGGATATAACACTACTGTGTGAACCTAAGGTGGATATAACACTACTCTGTAAACATAAGGTGGATATTTTATTTTATTTATTTATTTTATTTATTTTACATTTGTTAACCGGGCTAGTCTAACTGGATATATTTCCATTTTCAGCAGAGGCCCGGGGAGAACAGCTCCACATCTAGACAAGACGGATACAACATAACAAAAAATTCATAAAGGTATAAACAACATATTCAACATAATTTCATCTTTAGAACCATTTAGAGAAAGCATAAAACCTAGGAAAAAGAGAGAACATTAATCGAAAGAAAGTGCAGATTTAAAGAGATATGTATTGTCAGAAAGAGAGAGACAATAGCCATGAGGAGGAGAAAAACAAAGAAAATTTTAATCAGGCTTAGAGCAGGAACATATCCAGTGGTTTTTAAGGTAAACTCTGAGTTTTTGTTTAAACAGAACAGTAGATGGAATTGAAGTAAGTTCGGGAGGAAGTTTATTCCAGCGTTTCCCAATGGCATTTGAGAAAAGGGAATCACCAGCAAGGTTATTAGATTTGGTTAAGGTAACTAGCAGTTTGCTGGAAGAGCGGAGTGAGTTCAGGTTTGAGTAGGGGCTTAAGAGGTTAGAAAGAACAGGTGTATTAAGAGGTTGGTAAAAAGCTCTTTGGACAAACATAAGTTGGGATAGAAGCAACATGTTTGTCAGTTCAAGCCAGTTAAGTTGTTGCAGATTCAGACAATGGTGGGTTCTGAATTGCTTCCCAGTAACAAATCTAGCTATGTTATTGTAAGTGGTAGACAGTTTAGAGAGATTGTTTTTCTTGAGATTAGTGTAGATAGGTGAGGCATAGAGAAGTGTGGAAATAAGATGTGAGTGGGCAAGATTAATTTTTGCTGGGAAGGTTAAAAAAGTTTTGATTCTATATAGAGAGCCAAGTTTCCTGTTTACAGATTTAATGGTATTGTTGATATGAAAGTCGAAGGAAAGATTGTTGTCAGTCGTGACACCTAGCAATTTAGTAGTAGAGTCAGGTGATATAATGGTTCCATTATTCGACACGATAGTGAAGTCAAATGTAGGGGATCTGGTAGTAGGCTTAAAGAGTAGGAGTTTGGTCTTTTTTGTGTTTAGGAGTAGGCAACATTTTAGGAACCAAGTTTCGACTTTGGAAAATACAGCTTGAGTGTTAGTTTGAAGTTCGGAAATGGATTTAGCAGAGCAAATAAGTGTGGAGTCATCAGCATATTGAATGCATGTAGCCTGGGGAATGGCTAATTGTAAGTCATTTATAAAGAGGGAGAATAGAAGAGGTCCAAGAATAGAGCCTTGGGGGACCCCAAGTGAAATTGGTAGAAGAGATGAGAGTTTGTTATCCCAGAGGATGGCCTGTTTCCTGTTAGTGAGATAGGAACTGAACCAGTGGATAGCCTTAGGTTCTAAGGAAATGGATTCGAGAATTTTTAATAGGAGAGAGTGGTTAACCATGTCGAAGGCTTTGGACAAGTCAATGAAGAGAGCGGAAGACAGGATATTATTGTTGCGATTTTTGTTAATAAAGTCTGTAAAGGAGAGCAGAGCAGTAGTTGTGCTATGATAGGGCCTGAAGCCATGTTGACAGTTTGTCAGAATGTTATTTTGTATTAGGTGATTCATTAACTGATGGTGAACATATTTTTCCATTATTTTTGCGAGTGGGGACAATAGGGCTATGGGCCTGTAGTTAGAATGTTCAAAGGAGTTTCCTCCTTTATGTAAGGGTATGATGTGAGAGATTTTCCAGATATCAGGTATGGTTTCTTCATTTATGGTCCTATTAATAAGAATAGATATGGGATAAGCGATTTCAGAGGCTGCTTTTTGAAGGAATTCAGAAGGAAGCTGGTCAGCTGAGGGGGTACATGGTTTAAGTTTGAGAATACATCTCTGTATAAAGGTAGTGGAGATGGGTTGTAGCCTAAAGGTTGGTAAATTGGAGGATGGATGGTCAAGGATGCTAGTAGTGTCACTGGAGAGATGGGAGGCCAAGGAATTAATAGTATCAATGAAGAATGAGTTGAAAGTATTGGCAGTATCAAGGGAAGAAATTCTATCAGACCCAGAAGGGGAGGGAGTGGTAGTCTGTCCAGGGTGAAGAAGTCTATTTAGGGTTGACCAGAATTTTTGAGGGTTATTGTGATTCACTTGCTGAAGATTGCTATAATAGTTCCTTTTGTCAGAGAGGATTGCTTTTTTGGTACTGTTTCTCAGATGCCTGAAAGTCTGTTGGTCTATGGGAGATTTGCTAATTCGCCATTTTAACCAAAATTTGTTTCTAAGTGACATTTTTTGTCTAGTCTCTTTTGTTAGCCAGGGGGCTGGCTTAGATTTAATTCTGATAGAACGTTTTGGTGCATGATTATCTAGAATAGTTAGGAATGTGGTGTTAAAGTAATTAACAGCTTCTTGAAGAGGAAGTGTTTTTAGTGGGTTCCAGTTACAGGCCTTTAGTTCAGTTTTAAATTGGGTTGGATTAAAGCATTTGAGGTCACGTAGGTTCCTATATAAAGGAGAGTAGTTAGAGGCATTTTTTTGTCTTATAATATAGGTTAGGTTGTGGTCACTAATGTCATCAGGTAGCGTTCCAGACTGATATTTAACTAGAGGTTTGTTTACCAAAATCCAATCAAGAATACTTTCTTTGTTATTAGTTTTGTTAATCCTAGTAGTGGTGTTAATTGTCTGAGTAAAGCCATGGAGATTAATATGAGATGCTGGGTTGTTAGTGGTTATTGAGGACCAGTCTAGGTTGAGGTCTCCTAGTATTATGGTTTCTTGTGGGTAGGTGGATGCGGCCCAACTGAGGATATTTTCTAAGGTAGTAGAGTTATTTCCAGGAGGTAGATATATACAGATGATATAGATAGATTTTTTGGGGTTTAGTTGCAGCTTTGAGATAAGAAGTTCAGTTTTAGTAAATCCCAGGTTCTCATAGGGTACTAATGTTAATTTTAGTTCAGTTTTGAACAGTAGTGCTACTCCTCTGCCTTTTTTACCATTGTGGTCGAGTCTCAAGATATTGTAGCCTGGAGGTATGATTTCAGTGTCTTTAGTAAAGGGTTTTAACCAGGTTTCAGTTAAACAAAGAATATCAAAGGAGTGGTGATCCAGAAGAGAGTGGAGTTGGGTGATGTTGTTATTGACACTTTGGATATTAAGGTGTCCTATGAGTAGAGTATTTGTATTGGAGGTTGATAATTGAAGAGATGAGTTTAGTGAAGCAGGTGTAGCTTCAGCTGAAATATTTGATGGACCTGGGTTGGGGTGAATGTCGCCATCTACCAAGGTAGAGTGGTTGTATTCCAAGTGAGATTTGTTAGGGAAGTTCAGTAAGTATTTTAGTTTCCTAATCAAGAGGTTCTGAATTTTTATGTGAGACAATCTGTGATATTTAGCCAAGAGGTAACTAGAGGTAGATGTAATGTTTAAATGAGTAAAGTTTAGGCTTTTGTAATTTGAGGTTGTGTGTTTAGGAGAGTAGTTGAAGTGGAAATTGAGTTTAGATTCATAGGAGGTTAAGAAATAGGGCATTGTGAGAGAAAAGGAAGTAATAAGCAGGAGTATTAGTATTTTTAGAGTATTGTCTTTTACAGAGGTCATGGAAGTAGGATTGTGGATGTCTGTAGACATGTTGAGGTGTGGAAGAGAGGAATAGACTAAAAGACTTTGGTTAAGACTATAGTTTAAGGACGTGTAGCTAGATGGAAGAGACAAGGAAAGACTATACCTTTAAGTATAGACAGGTGATAGGAGAGGTGATTGAGGAAGGTATAGTAGAGAGGAAGTTGTAGATGAGGTATGAGCCAGTGATAGGTGAAGTTATAAAGGGGGTGTGGTGTGAGGGGTATAAAGCTAAGGACACGTGGGGTGGGTGGGATAAGGGGGTAGGGAGAGGAGCGAAGTGGGGCAGAAACAGTTAGAGAGGAGAGCAGAAATCAATCAGCTAAGCAGGGAAGTAGAACACCACAAGTTACCTATACTACGTAGTTTAAAAGCAAGAAAGGGAGAGTTAGTTAAGGAACCTGAGAGGGTTCAGGCAGTATACAAGTAAATTAACAGGTGCAGGTATAAGTGGGAAAAAAGTATAGTTTAGGTGAAAAAAAACATGAAAGGGAACAGTGAGAATACAAGGAGACAGTAGGTGCAAGGTATAGGTGAGTAATATATACAGTTTGCAGAGGGACACTGGGAGGGAAAAGTAGAAAGTAAGCAGGTATTAATATATAAGACCCAGTCATGAGTGAACTAAAGGTAGGAAGAACAGAGAAAAGGAGTGTGGCAGCCAGGGAAAAGTAATGGAGAGACAGTGAGGAGACAGAAGAGATATAACACTACTGTGTGAACCTAAGGTGGATATAACACTACTCTGTAAACATAATGTGGATATAACACTACTGTGTGAACCTAAGGTGGATATAACACTACTCCGTAAACATAAGGTGGATATAACACCACTGTGTGAACCTAAGGTGGATATAACACTACTCCGTAAACATAAGGTGGATATAACACTACTGTGTGAACCTAAGGTGGATATAACACTACTCTGTAAACATAAGGTGGATATAACACTACTCTGTAAACATAATGTGGATATAACACTACTGTGTGAACCTAAGGTGGATATAACACTACTCTGTAAACATAATGTGGATATAACACTACTCTGTAAACATAATGTGGATACAACACTACTCTGTAAACATAAGGTGGATATATCACTAATGTTTTGCATTCTTTTCTTTTGCATTTAGTATTGTTCTTGACTAATTTTTTATATCTTATAATATGTAAATGTAACTGTTACCATTTTATTTCTGTATACTGTCTGTATTGGAGCTTTTCTCCTTGGGTCTCCACTGAAAAAGGGCCAAAAGCCCAGCTGGACCAACCTGGTTAACAAATGTCAATAAATAAATAAATAAAACCCAAATGTAATGAAAGTTTTAAAACATGAGTTGAATAAATCTAAGATGGCGTCTCTGCTTGCTCTACCATAAGATTTCAGAATCAAGCAGGAATGGAAATCAAACCAGAAGTAGATAAAAACCAGGCAGCAACTGAATGTGCCAAAAAAAAAAAGAAAGAATATAAGGTGAAGGACCAGATGAGAAGGCAATAAATGTGGAAAATGCATAAATATAGTTGCAAGTATAAAAAACTTCTGGAAGAACCTCATGTTGATCAGAATGAATGGTTACGGAGACGTGAATTCAAACCAAGAGATGAAAGGTTAATACTGGTGGCACAAGACAGTGGGTTACATACACGGTGGTTTATAAAGTTCATTGAACATGTGAGAGAAACAGACAAATGTAGGTTTTTGTAAAACAGAATTGTAAACAGTTGCACACCTCATTGCTGGTTGAGACATACTAATGGCAGAAGGACTGTATACTGAAATGCATAATAATGTGGCGAGGCTGCTGCACTGGGGATTGTGTAAGCATTATGGTACTGTGGCTGAAAAACACTGGAAACATGAGCCACAAAGCATCATAGAAAATGATGAAGTCTACATCACATGGGATCATTCATTACCAACAGTTCAAAATATAGATGCTATAAAACTGGTGGTCCAAGAAAAGAAGACAAAAGTAGCATTGATAATTGTACACAGGACACTGTAGTCACTGGGTGTGGAGATTTCAGAGAGAGAAAATTATAAAATGTCAGGATTTGCAAGCAGAAATGACAGCAATGTGGAAGAAAGATACCCAGATGGTTCCAATAGTAGTAGGAGCAAAGGGGTCTTATAAAAAGAGTCTGCAGTCGTATTTAGATATACTATCTACACATGTAACTCTGTACGAATTGCAGGAGGAGTCATTACTGGGCACATTGTGGGTGCTGCAAAGAGCACTTTTGGCTGACATCAAAGAGTGAAACAATACTAATTTCATGAACTGTAATTGTACTTTGACTTAGAAATGGGGTCCATTCCTGTCATGGTATTAGAAACCCAAAATATTTGGAGAAATTAAAAAGACAGTCCTAATTACTATGTTCATTTGTTTTATCAAACTTCTAACTCACTTGAAAGTATAGCTGATGTACAGCTAGCTTCAAAAGTAACCTGTAACCTGATGGCATTGTGTTGGAATAGATTGCTACTATCATATACTTACATTATCGTTAATCTGTATAAATCAACTTATACATGTTGTCAGTCCATTTTTTTTTTTTGTTGTTGGTAAATTGTCAGCATTGTAATCTATCTCTGACATAAATGAGGGGGATAGAATTCAACAATATACATACAGAGATAGGTAAAAGACCACCACTGACAAGGATATTTTCCCCATATGCAGTAATAACGTATGGATAAAAAGGAAACAGTCTTGGACAGCTATAGCTACTGATAGAATAAATATATTATATCTGTAGTGTTATTTCTGACTAAACTGCAATATCTGTGGTATGTTTGCAGAAACCAGTGACTTCTGAGGATTTCTGTAAGCTGTATGTTCACCGATTAGTTTACTGATACTTTCCGATGCTTAGTAATATAGTAGTAGCTGTTAGCACATGTGGCCTGGTAGAATTAACATTAGGATGGTTCATTGTTTATTGTGTTGATATGTTGCTACAAGTGCATAACAGTTCATTTTAATATGCTGATTTTTTTCTGCACTGTTTCTATCTTTCTATATAACTTCAGTTATGTGTGTTGCATACCATATTGTGACAGTAACATTTGTTATGATGTGTATCACTGACGGCTGTATATGACAGGCATCTGATATTCTTGGAGTACACATGCTCATTCTTTTTGGATGTGCATGTAACTGTAAAATACCATTACTATGGCACATTGGTTGTGTGGCTGTCCCTTACTTGTTATGATATCCACTGCCATGGGTTCAAATCCCACGTGACCTAATGCAACTTTTTAATGGATTGTACATGTGATGATGTTTTTTTTATCATATGTATTCTGATTATCTAGTCATAATATAAAAACATATGAAACTGATTGTTTAGCACAGCTTTATATTGTACAGGAGTGGTGAGATAGTCAATTGACATATGCTTGTAACATCATATCAAAATGCAAGCCTCCATATAAAGTATAACATTTGCATATCACACTGTCTCGTAGATGTCAATCAGAAGTAGAGAAGACAATTTCTCGCACAGACATAATGAAATTATAATTGAGGTTTCTTACCAACATGATTGCAGTCTTCTTGGATGGACAGGCAATACTCTCTGGCAGAATGAAGTGTGAACAGCCCTTCCAAACATGATCAGTGCTTTGGGCAGTCACAACAGATCCAGTGAGGACTGTCAGTAATGTTATTCTTGCACAATGTTGAGTGCAGCCTACAGACTGCTGCTATGAGAGGGCGAGAAATGTCACTGGAGGTGGGTCACCCTTGCTCCCCAGATCAGATAAGAGTGTTACTGGCCTCAAATCACACCACCAGGACATATGTTGCCCTCGTGCTTAATGTAGACAGGTGCGGATTCTGATTACATCATAGTTGTGGTCCTGTACTTCCTGACTAGCCCCTCAGGTATTTCACCATTTTGGAAAGCAGCCCGCAGACCACTTTCCCTTCATATTGCAGCATCATGGACACTACCAGCATATATCACCATGATATTAGTAACAAGGGATCTGCTGAGCACACCACCTGACACCCCTTTCTTTTGATGTAGAGGTCTGCATCAGATACAGCAGGTATTTTAAATGGAAAGTGGGTGCAGTCTATTGCACTGAGGATGCAGGAGAAATTGGCTATAGCACACAATTGTTGCATGGCAGTTCTTTAATCCATGACTGTGGCAGGGAAGTGGATGTAATCATCCACCTTGGTACACATTGCTGCCAGGAAATGCAAAAGAATTTGAATGGCAGCTGCCTGGGATGCTCCTACGGCACCTCTCTTCCTTATGCTGCTGAATTGTTCCAGAGGCGAGCATTCCACAGACTCAGACAAACTTTTGTTAGCAAGTGTAAAAGTAAAAAAAAAAAAACATAAAAAAGTGTGTGCTTGTGTGTATTTGTGCCTGCGTGTGTGTGCGTGCACGTGTGCGCACGCACATGTGTTTGTGTGCGTGTGCATGTGCACGCGTGCATGTGTTGTGTGTGTTTATGTGTGTGTTTGTACAAATGTGAAGAGTGAAAGTGATTGAGCAGTGGCAGCAGCAGTAAGCGGTTTCATACCTCTTGACCTCTTAGCTCAAGATAGAAACTGCAAAGCTGCTTGAACAACAGGATTTGTGCTAGCATGCATGTTCTGATCCACAGTTCTGTTTCATGGTGGGGATGGTGGGGTAAGATTGCTTTAGCAGTGGTAGCAGCAGTTAAGTGGTTTGCATATCTCTCAACCCTTTAGCTAAATGGATTATTGGGGTCAATGGGTGAAATGTTTCATTTGATATCAGTGAAGTGCTTGGGCCAACATGGACAAACTCATAAAGGTGTCTTTGAGGGAAATGTTTCATTCATTTGGCATCAGTGAAGTGCCTGTACATACATGGAAAAACTACTGAAGGGATGCCTTGGTGGGAATGTTCCATTTCATGTCAGAAAAGTGCTCGGGCATACATAGAAAAAGTACTGAAAAACTCATGGGGGGGGTTGATTTGGTGTTAATGAAGTACTTATGCAGATATGGACAAACTACTGAAAGGTTCATGTGGGAAATGTTTCTTTTTGTGTCAGTAAAAGTGTTTGGGCAGGCATGGACATACTACTGAAATGATCATTGGGGGAAATGTTTTATTTGGTGCCAGTGAATGACTTCAGCAATAACACACCAACTACAGAAGGGTTCATCTGATGACATTTTTCATTCTGTCATCACAGAAGTCTTTCTGCAGACATTTTGGGGGGATATGTTTTGTTTGGTGTCAGTGATATGCATGTACAGACACAGACAACTTACTGAAGGGACTGTTTTGGGGAAATGCTCTTTTTGGTGTCAGTGAAATGCATGGACAAACATGGAGAAACTACATAAGGGATCATTGGGGAAATGTTTCATTGGGTGACAGTGAAGTGCTTTTGTAGGCATGAACAGACTGAAATGGATTGCTGGGGGAAATATTTAATTTGACGTTCATGAAGTGCTTGGGCCTATGTGGACAAACTACTGAATGTGTATTTGGGTGAAGTGGTTAATTTGATCTTAATAAAAGTGCTTGTCCTGGGATCATTGGGGGAAGTGTTGCATTTGATAACAGTTGACTGCTTATGGAGACATGGACAAACTACTCAAGGGATCATTGGGGGAAATGTTTCATCTGGTGTCAGTGAAGTGTTTGTACAGGCAAGGACAAACTACTAAATGGATCACTGGGGGAAATGTTTCATTTGATATCAGTGAAGTGCTAAATCCTGCTTTAGATGACTTATTGAGTATGCTATGCCTATGTCATGGGATTATGAATGAAAGCTGTATTTTACTTAGCTTATGCTGGAGGACCAGAATCTTCATATTAGCTACATGCTAATTTATATCCAAAATAGCACAGTCAGGAAGTAATCAACATTAACGGCTTGCATTACTTATGTCACCAGTTCAGTTCTAAATGGCGACACTTTAGCTGAATCTGTAACATCTGCCTGTGAATTGTGATGCTGCATTTTGTCCCACATCCAATGATATAATGTGCAGTGAAATTACTCTTCTTCACTTGCTGTTACTGTATTGTGTCTCCATGTGCCCGGTAGTTCATTGGTGGTACCCTGTTCAGGATAAGCTCCAAATCTACCACTAAGTGGGTAACTGAGGAAATAATGATTTTGGCAGTGTGGCATGTGGTGACCACCTGTCAGTACATAAAGCATCACTGCTGGCTTGCACTATGCTTTTTGTATTGTATTCACATGCAACATGATTTGGAAGAGCTATAGGAAAAAAAGAAAACTTTCCTAAATGAAAATAAATAGCTTCAGGTAAACTGAACATCATGGACATTAGGGTACCGGGGACATTTTTTATCCTAGTCTCACACTGGATTCCTCAATCCACCTGTGTGCCTGAGGAATGCCTAATTGGCGTTGCTTTTTTGCCTGACCTCCTGCATCATATTTAAGCTGTTTAAGGAGTTTAACTAGTGAAGTTTTATCTAGTTAACCATCAAATTCATATTTGTTAACCCATTTCGTATAATAACTAATGTTATCAGAACGTTGTGATTGCATGTATTTTGCGTCTTCGGTTAGGGGCGGATCTCACGATGTTTTAGTGCACTGATTACCCATGGCAAAGAAAATGTTACATAACCCTTTTTTATCACGTGATATCAAATTCTCAGTTCCTGTTCGCAGTGTATCTAGAATAACTGCCTACCTTATTCTGTTACCCTGATCTATGACCAAATATACAGTACTTCCTTTTGTCCCTGATCGGCAAAACAAATCTTGACAACAATATACTGTAACCTAGTCCCTGATCTAAAACAGAAAAAAGGTAAATTCTTCCTACCTGAGCCTCCGGTATTGAACTGTCCAATGTCCGCTCTTCGGCCACAGATCAGAAAGTGGCCAGCCTCTTTAAACGACAATTCAGTCGGAGGTCTTTTCACACAAGAAGAACTGTTTCGGTAACTTCTCCTGCGCAGTATTCGACAACCTGTAGACTCTGATCTGCAGCTGTCCGAGGGAATTTCCGGCTAAGAAGGACCAAACTGTTAAATAAAATCAAGAATTCAATACACAGGAGGTTCAGATTCAAATGTTTACTAGTGTACACCAGGAGGCAAAAAACGTACAAGTACAGAATTCTGTCTGACATGAAACAGGAAGCACACAATTTTATATAGGTTTAACATTCAAGCTGTGCCCACCTTACTGACGTGGTATGTCACAGGGCATCTACATCACTTTAGCTTACAGTCCCCTATTCATTAAATCTGCTGATGCTGTATATTTTAAAAAAGTTTTCCTAATGTAACAATACGGCCTTGCTATCCACCTGGTCAGACATAATGTCTCTCTGTAAAGTTACTTCTTCAAGGTTTCATATCAGTTCAAATACAATAGCAGATTCAGTCTTTTAATACACATCTTTGTTCTCTGTTACACTTTCTCACACATCTGCGTGCTATCTTAGTAATACATATACAAGGCCAAATCATCCCAGCAGGAAAGAGCAGAAGATTTCATTATTTCACACATTTAATTTCCTGACCCAGCAGATAATCACTTGTGAAAAGCATAAACATTAAAACTTGCTAAGCTAGCATCTGCCAGGGTCGAAGGTCAGCTTTGCTTCAAGCCACACTGCAGTTTCAAAATTACTTTACGTTTAAACATGAATTAATCCTCTCTACTATATGATTAATAGAATAAAATGCATTATATACTACTTTGCTTATAAACTAGCATTTAGCATATATTCAAATACACATTTTTCTAACATTTTCCCCCTATTAATACTTTTTATTCTATTTTGAAGTATGCATAGTGTCATTTCATCTCCCAACTTCTTCCACTAAGGATTTTCAGATAGGTGAGTCCTTTAATCTATACTTCAGAAAAAATGTCATCTGAGATCAATCTTTCAATCTCAATATCTTGGTACAAAGTTTCAGTAACAGATACATCAATAAAATCTTTGATTAATCTTTTCATGCAGGGAATTCCACAGCAAACACATGTTCCTATTAGGAGTATACCCACACAAATGGCAATCAGAATATTCATTAGGATGGAACACCACCCCCCAAATAGATTCTGGAAAAAGTCCGTCAGTGGGTTTGGGCCTGGTTCAGTCATGGCTGATACTTGCTGAATTACCTCTAGGTGATTATTAATTTCATGCCTGTTATCTGGTATGTACGCACAGCATTCTTCTTTGATAAGCGCGCACGTACCACCTCTTGCCGCTAGGGTGAAGTCAAGAGCCATTCGATTTTGTAGCACAACAGTTCTCATTGCATTCAGTTCATCAGTCACCAGTTCTAGGGCAGAAAAAGTTGCATTACTCATTACTTCGAGAAGTTTTGACAACTTCCTCAGTTCCCAGATTGATTTGACTGCTCCATAGGCTGGGAATATTCCTGCCCAGGATATAACACTGTCACTCAAGTCCATATGAGTCAATTTGCTTTTGTCTTTCACGGCATTATGATCTTTCCAGCCAGCTTCGATCTTTCCGACTGGATTCACAGGTTTTTCAACTGGACCTTCAGGTTTTCAAGCTGCTTCTCTCACGTTTCGTATCTTACCCAAAGGTAATTCTGCAGTATGTCTTATTGCCGGAACCAAATAACCCAAAAAACAACTGCCGGTCCAATTCTCAGGTAACCATTTATATGCCACAAATAAAATAACAGTTTTCTACTTTAGTACTAATACGCATCAACCCTGCATGAAACATTTTCTGATCTATAACTGACAACTGTTTAAACAAAACTGGATTTTTGCGAATGTCATTCATGGTTGTTTTCAATGAGTTCAAATATGAGTCATAATTAGTATTGCAAAACGTATTGCCATATATAACATCGGTAAGATATGGTTATGTTACAATTGCTCCAGCCCACCTGGAGGGTATCATTTTTATAAAAACATACAACTCCTTTTTGTGTGACAGGTAAAATAAAGCTATTTTGTCCTGTGATCTCACAGTTCCTGTATCAAAGAGTAAATTCTCCCAAATCTCATTTATCCCCAAAGGGATAGCGGACATTATCAGTCCTCCATATGCTGTTGGTATAGCTGTACAAACCCAGCAATTTGAAATGTTCATAGTCTCTGCATATACACGTTTCATGGCTAGGTATGTGTTAAAATTTGGATGCCAGTCTATAGACGTTCCGTCACGTCTTCCCACTTTCACTTGTGTGGTTGTGTGTAGGATAAACCACAACAAGAGGAAAATTGTCACAATTACAGTCAATAAATGTACACTCAACAAAATGATTATGCAACATCTCTGGGGTTGATCTAAATTTCTATTCGCTTTGTTTTTGGCCATCTCGGTCTGGTTGTATATCAGTCACAAGGTTTTCATCAAGTTAAAAGTTCTTTACCGGTTTACAATGTGTCAAATGAACCCAGGACATCCTCTCGGCCACTCTAACTGCAGTAGGCGTTGCCAACAGAACCTGGTAATGGTCCCTCCCACTTTGGACTCGCCCATTTCTTCCTTTTCGTCACTTTCAGCCACACAAATGTCCCAGAGGCCAAGACTGCTTCCACCGGTCTGGTCTGTTCCTTATCTGAAAAAGAGTTAAACTGCAAAACAGATTTATTTGTTAACAGTTTCCTCATATAACTAGCTAATGAACTGTCAGCCTCTTGCTCTGCAGGCATGAGAGCTTTCCACTGAGGCACATAATATGCTCTCCCAAAAAACATTTCAAAGGGAGTCAAACCCTTTACATTTGGAACCGTTCTCATACTCAGCAGTGCCAAAGGCAGACAGTATATCCATTTCTTTTGGGTCTCCTCTACTAGCTTCCTAAGCTTATTTTTGAGGGTACCATTGTACCTTTCCACCAGTCCTGCTGACTGTGGGTGGTAGGCACAATGGTTCTTTAAGGAGATACCAAAAAATCTCCCAAGTTGTTGGATTGTCTGATTCACGAAATGGTCACTATAAATCCTTTCCGGAATGCCAAATCTAGGGATTATCTCTTTTATCAGGGCTTTTGCCACTGTTGCTGCATCCGAGTTTTTGGTTGGAAAAGCTTCTACCCATTTAGAAAACATGTCTACAATAACTAAACAAAACTTTTTCCCTTCACACTTATTCAATTCTATGAAATCCATACAAATAGTATGGAACGGGTATGGTGGTATAGGAAAACTTCCTTGCTTGGTTTTAAATGCCCCTTGTGCATGGTGCTTGTTACAAGTATGACAAGCTGCACAAAATTTTTGTGTGTAATTTGTGAATCCGTATGTTTGGAATATTCGGTTTACTAACTGTACCATCCCCCCTTTTGAGACATGGCACTGCCCATGGCTCAACAAAGCTGCATATCTAAATAAATTAGATGGCAATATTGTTTTTTCCTCTTTGGAAATGTACAGTCCATTCTCAAGAATTGCGCCTCGTTTTACCCATTTTTGTTTTTCTGCTTTTGTAGTAAGCGTCTGCATTGTTTTCAACATGTCTAAATCCAAAATCTCAGAGGGTTGTAATTCCTCATTCAAAAGTAAAATTTCTGAGTCTGAGGCTGCTTGCTTTGCAGCTGCATCAGCTCATGCATTGCCTTTTGAAATCTTATCCTGCTGTTTCGTATGAGCTACACATTTACAAATAGCTACTTTGGTAGGTAACTGAATAGATTCTAATAACTCCAAAATAAATTGTGCATGATTAATAGGTTTTCCACTAGATGTTATCATTCCTCTATTTTTCCATTGTTGTGCAAATACATGTACTGTAGAAAAAGCATACTGACTATCAGTATATATGTTTACACACTTGTTTTTTGCTAAAGTACATGCCCTTGTCAAAGCTATCAATTCTGCTGCTTGTGCAGATAAGTTGTGTGGTAAGGACTGAGCTTCTAAAATTTCAGTGTCTGTAACTACTGCATACCCTACCAGATTCTTCGCTGTAGGACCCCTTCTGCATGAGCCGTCTACGTAATATGTCACCTCAGCATTATCCAAGGGCATATCTGTGAGATCTTGTCTAGGTAAAGCTAACTGTTCATTTTCCTGCAGGCAGCTGTGTGGTGTGCCCTCCGCAGGAGTTGGAAGTAATGTTGATGGATTTAATGTCGTGCATCATTCAATTGTCATATGAGGTTGGCTCAGCAGTATAGTCATACATGAAAGGTGTCTAGCAGGCGAAAGGTATGCCACTTTTTTCTGCAGTAAAATTATTGCAACTGCATGAGGCACTCTCAATGTGAGAGGGTGGAATAACACCACTGAGGCTGAAGCCTGTACTGCCATTGCAGCTGCAACTACTGCTTGTACACAGTGAGGCAAAGATCGCGCCACTGGATCTAACTGTGATGAATAATAGGCTATGGGGCGTTGCTTATCCCCATGTTGTTGTGTCAATACTGACATCATATATCCTTGCTTACAATCTACGGTCTGAAAGAATCGTTTATGATAATTTGGAAGTCCTAAAACTAATGAAGAAGCTATCAACTGCTTCAACCCGCAGAAAGCCGTTTCTGCTTCAGGTGTCCATTGTAAGATATCTTGTGCTGCCATTGGTGTCTTATATATCAAGTCAGTCAGTGGAGCAGATTCCAAAGCATAATTTGGTATCCAGCTCCGACAAAAATTAGTTGTACCCAAGAAAGACATCATTTCTTTCTTTCTTGGTTGTTGGTTTGGGAGCTTGCAAGATTGCTGTTTTTCTTTCCTCGTCTAATATTCTACCTTCATTGGATATTACATATCCCAAGTATCTAACTTGTTTTCTCCAAAGTTGTAACTTACTTTTGTTCACTTTGTGTCCTTGTGTTGCTAAAAATTTCAATAATGCTACAGTATCCTCCCTGCACTGTTGCTGGGTGGGGGCTGCTAGCATGATGTCATCTACATAAAGTAGAATTTGACTACCTCCCGGTGGGGTAAACCCTGCCAGGTTGCTAGCCATTTCTTGTGCAAATATTGTTGGGCTCTCACAATATCCCTGTGGTAGTCGAGTATACGTATACCTTTTACCCTGAAATGTAAATGCAAACCAATATTGACTATCAGGATGTATAGGTATTGAAAAGAAAGCATTGCTGATATCTACCACAGAGAAATACTTCTGTTGCAGTTTTAAATCGTTTAACAAAGTATGTGGGTCTGGCACCGTAGGTGCTCTAGGTATTACTGTATTATTTACAGCTTGTAAATCTTGTACCATCCGCCATTCCCCGTTTGCTTTTTTAACAGGAAATAGGGGTGTATTACATGGTGAATCAGGAGATTCTACCAGTACTCCTTCTTTGAGTAATGCTGCTTTTATAGGCTTAATTCCTATTTCTGCATCCTTTCTCAAAGGGTATTTTCTTTTCTGTGGTCTAAAAGCTGACTTTGGGTTATTGTAACTGGTCCTGCTGTTCGAATAAATCCTGCATCTGACTTGCCTGTTGACCAAAGAGTTGTTGGAATTTCACATAAGGCTTTTTATTCTTCTTCTTATAAAAATGCTAATCAGCTGTCCTCGCTAGATTGCAAGTGTACAGCTGGATGTGTCTGTGTCAACCAATTCAGTTTTTGTTTTTGTATCCCTTGTTCTGATAGTTCTAAATCAGTCTGTTTCGCCCATCTTGTTACTTTTTCTCCTAAGTCTGCCCATTTTACACTTTTGTTCTTTGTCAAGCTGACATGTGGTAATCGATTTGATCTATATAATGCAAGGAATTCTTGAGGTAATGAACAGCTAACTACACTGTTCCCCTCAGTATCCCAGTACAAAGTACGCAATACTAATCTAGTTGCTCGATTTCGGAACAATTCTTGCTCATACTCTCTATCAGGTCCTGGTGTAGTACAGTAGTATAGAGTGCAGTGTAACAAATGCTGTTCATCAGTGTCAAGGGAGGGGGCTTTACTGATGGCTACATTCATCAGTTCCTCGGTTACTGCCCCTGGACCAGTCATGACTAGGTCCTGGCTGTACCAGTAAAAAGTTTCACCCTCCGATCGCACTACAAAGGTATCCATTTGTCTCTATGCCTCCATACCTTGTACAGTTGGAACTACTGCTATGCCAAATATCTGCATAAGGTCCCTGCCCAATAGGTTCACTGGACACTTTGCAGAAACAACAATTTTACTTCTCTGGGTCATACCTGAAACAGGGTCAGTTATTGCCATATCATGGGAAAGTGGTTCCCTATATAGCTGTCCATTTGCTGCTTTCACTAGTATATAATCAGGTGATTCGGAATGTTCTGGTAACTTGGAGGGGTGTATCAAAGTCCGTGACGCTCCTGATTCACACAGGAATTTGACTTCCCTTCCCTCCACCAGAAGTGTAACTTCTCGTTTCGTATCTGCTAAGTAGAGCTCTAAACTCAATAATGCTAAGTCCAAAATTTCACTGTCTTCATCCTCCATATCTACTTGCACTTCCTCTACTCCTTCTATCACATTTACATTTGTTTTCTGTTTATTAACTTTTCCTGATGATTTCTGACTTTCAAATGATGCGTCTTCACTATCATATAGTCAGTCCTCATCTCCCTTATCTTCTGTAATTACCTTTTTGTTTTGCTTACAATCCCTTGCTAGACGTCCCTTTTTCCCGCACTTGAAGCATTCACCTCTCTTTTTTCTCTCTTCAAAATCTTCTGATCGTTTGTCAGACTGTTTGTTTCCCTGGGCATTCTTCTTGCCCTTTTTACCTGACTGTAACACAAATACTTCAGCTCCGTCTTCAGCAGTGAAGACTTGCGCCTTCTTTTTCTTTTTACTATTAAAATGTCTTTCAGCATGTCTAGCGTATTCAAGTAAGGCTTGTAGCCTCCCTGTTCGATGGTCTATCATATGCTTCGTAATGAAGCTACTAATAGGTGCAATGCAACCTTTCAAAAATGCATTTTTCAATTGTTGTTCATACGGGGAATCATTCATTTGGTTCTCAGGAACCGACATACCGCTGTGATTATTAAAACATTCTAATAATCTAGCATAGTACCCATCTATTGTCTCATTTTCCTGTTGTATGCATTGATTAATGCAAGTCCAGTCTGCTCTAGGTTTCCATTTCTCAGAGATTCGGTCTGTTAGACCTTTCACTCTGTTGTCTAACTCTGCGTCACTATGTGGGAGTGGTCTAAGCTCTGCATTACGAGGATTCCAGGTGCCACAAATCATGTGCCAATCTGGACCTATAATTTGTCTTACTACTTTTTCTACTTCTTCCCCATTCAAGTGGTAACTCAACCTCATGCCTTGTAAATCTTCTAAAAATTTCGTAAAATTAACTTTTGGATGGGGGATTCCCTCAGTAGCCTTCCGGATATCTTCCGGTGTCCATGGTCTATATACTAAGAGTGTTGGGTTTTGCACTTCCTGTCCTGCCTGAGGATTTGGAACTTCTATAAGTGGGCATATTTCTTCCTCACTCTCATCCTGTAGGTTTCTCTCTATTTTATATGATTCTGTGTCCCTATGTGTTTTACGTGTTCGGGACCTAGTTTCAATAGGATCTCTAACAAATGGTTGTGGTCCTGCTGAAACTTCAGGATAACACGGGGGCAGACCAGCCTGTCCACTCGCTTCATATCCTGAAAAAGGTAAGGGAGGGGGCAAGGGAGGAGGAGCTGTCGCTATTACCAAGTTATTATCTTCTTTGTCTAAAAACAATGTTTTTGAATTTTTTAGCTTCTGTTCTCTACGATTTGCTTCCTCAATCCACCTGTGTGCCTGAGGAATGCCTAATTGGCGTTGCTTTTTTGCCTGACCTCCCGCATCATATTTAAGCTGTTTAAGGAGTTTAACTAGTGAAGTTTTATCTAGTTTACCATCAAATTCATATTTGTTAACCCATTTCGTATAATACCTAACGTTATCGGAACGTTGTGATTGCATGTATTTTGCGTCTTCGGTTAGGGGCGGATCTCGCGATGTTTTAGTGCACTGATTACCCATGGCAAAGAAAATGTTACGTAACCCTTTTTTTATCACGTGATATCAAATTCTCAGTTCCTGTTCGCAGTGTATCTAGAATAACTGCCTACCTTATTCTGTTACCCTGATCTATGACCAAATATACAGTACTTCCTTTTGTCCCTGATCTGCAAAACAAATCTTGACAACAATATACTGTAACCTAATCCCTGATCTAAAACAGAAAAAAGGTAAATTCTTCCTACCTGAGCCTCCAGTATTGAACTGTCCAATGTCCGCTCTTTGGCCACAGATCAGAAAGTAGCCAGCCTCTTTAAACAACAATTCAGTCGGAGGTCTTTTCACCCAAGAAGAACCGTTTCGGTAAGTTCTCCTGCGCAGTATTCGACCACCGATAGACTCTGATCTGCAGCTGTCCGAGGGAATTTCCGGCTAAGAAGGACCAAACTGTTAAATAAAATCAAGAATTCAATACACAGGAGGTTCAGTTTCAAAAGTTTACTAGTGTACACCAGGAAGCAAAAAACGTACAAGTACAGAATTTTGTCTGACATGAAACAGGAAGCACACAATTTTATATAGGTTTAACATTCAAGCTGTGCCCACCTTACTGACGTGGTATGTCACAGGGAATCTACATCACTTTAGCTTACAGTCCTCTATTCATTAAATCTGTTGATGCTGTATATTTTAAAAAAGTTTTCCTAATGTAACAATACGGCCTTGCTATCCACCTGGTCAGACATAATATCTCTCTGTAAAGTTACTTCTTCAAGGTTTCATATAAGTTCGAATACAATAGCAGATTCAGTCTTTTAATACACATCTTTGTTCTCTGTTACGCTTTCTCACACATCTGCATGCTATCTTAGTAATACATATACAAGGCCAAGTCATACCAGCAGGAAAGAGCAGAATATTTCATTATTTCACACATTTAATTTCCTGACCCAGCAGATAATCACTTGTGAAAAGCATAAACATTAAAACTTGCTAAGCTAGCATCTGCCAGGGTCGAAGGTCAGCTTTGCTTCAAGCCACACTGCAGTTTCAAAACTACTTTACATTTAAACATGAATTAATCCTCTCTACTATATAGAATAGAATAAAATGCATTATATACTACTTTGCTTATAAACTAGCATTTATCATATATTCAAATACACATTTTTCTAACAATCTGGAAGGCTTTGTTTAACAGTATTTTAAGAGGAGAAGTACCATCATCCTGGACGAAACTGTTATCAGCTGTAATACCTAAAGAGTGTAAAGAACCATAAGATCCAGTTGCATACAGGCCCATCTCAATAATAAACCATGATTATAAAGTGTTTATGTCTGTAATGGCTAAAATAATGGCAAACGTGATGCCGGATATTGATAGATATAAATCAGTGTGGTTTTGTGGAGGAGAGGCAAACTTTCGACAACATTAATAGAACACTGATGATTCAGAGGGAAGCAGAATGTCATAAAATACCACTGTTGTTGGTCTTGATGCAGAGAAAGCATTTGACAGAGTAGGCGGTGACTTTAGAAGCAGAGCAATGGAATCATTTTCATTCCCTGATAAAATTATAAGGTTGATTAGGAGGATATATGAGGGTTTGGAGGTGAAAACTAAAGTGGGCGTAGGGTCCTGTCTGATAATCACTGCTTGAGCAAAGGAATCGGGCAGGAGTGTCCTCTCTCCCCTTTGTTAGGTGCATTAGATTTAGAACCATCGACAAAGAAAATAATGGACTCTGAAATTCAAGGGTATATTTGGTAAGGTAGTCAAGAAACAGTGAATTTTGCTCAGGACAAAATGAAAGGCAGTGATGCATAACAGCACGGTGATAAAGCTGCAGAGAGTAGCATCAGAAGTGAACTGCAGGCGTGCAATGCAGGGTATGAAAGCTTCACTCATGGGAAGCTCACTGTTTGAATGAACTGCAGACATGCAATGCAGGGTATGAAAGCTTCACTCATGGGAAGCTCACTGAAGGAACTGCAGCATGCAATGCGAGGTATGAAAGCTTCACTCATGGGAAGCTCACTGAAGGAACTGCAGCATGCAATGCGAGGTATGAAAGCATCACTCATGGGAAGCTCACTGAAGGAACTGCAGGCATGCAATGCGAGGTATGAAAGCTTCACTCATGGGAAGCTCACTGAAGGAACTGCAGCATGCAATGCGAGGTATGAAAGCATCACACATGGGAAGCTCACTGAAGGAACTGCAGGCATGCAATGCAAGGTATGAAAGCTTCACTCATGGGAAGCTCACTGAAGGAACTGCAGGCATGCAATGCAAGGTATGAAAGCTTCACTCATGGGAAGCTCACTGAAGGAACTGCAGGCATGCAATGCAAGGTATGAAAGCTTCACTCATGGGAAGCTCACTGTTTGAAACTGTTGAAAATGAAGTAGAGGAGTCAGTCAAGAGCACGCACTGAAGAAGATATTACATTTAACTTTCATTATTTTACTGCGGTGATATGAAAGAGAGGTACGTGATACAGCTCAAATAAAGTGGCAGTTGTGTCATTTTGCTGTATAATCTCTCTGCCAGTACAGAAATTTGGATTGCAGCCTGCAGGACTAATAACAACTGAAAAAATAAAAAAAACAAAACCTGAACACAGACAGAAAACTCCACTTTAATGGCACAATAGGAAATGAACAAAACGTCCCATAAACTGAGCCCTTTCACCATCAACAAATGGCTTCTTCAGACTTGTATGGGAAGTAAAAACACAAGTTTAAATAACATAATATCACCAGATCTGACCAATCATGGATCTTGACATCATTAGCACATACTGGCTTCTTCAGACTTGTATGGGAAGTAAAAACACAAGTTTAAATAACATAATATCACCAGATCTGACCAATCATGGATCTTGGCATTATTAGCACATACTGTACTGTGAATATATAAAGCATTGTGTTTGTTTTTAGATTTTATTGCCCTCACATGTTCAGCTATTCTGTCCCCTAATCTACGTATGGTTTTATGCACATAGAAATTTTGACAGCTGGTGCATGTGGCAGCATAAACTAGCATAGTGGTGTTGCAACTGCACCTACCTGGGCAAGATAAAATACGATCATAACCAAAAATAGAAACATAGGAACCATCATTAATAAATTTGCACTATTTGCATGCTCCACAGTTATACATGATGGACACCTGTTTACTTAATTTAGGACCTTCAAGTATATTTTTTATGTTTCTACCTCTACTAAAAATCCTTGGCATAGGTCCCAGGGTAGCCCTACTTGCTTCATTGAGACCCTCCTGCCATGCATTGTTAATGGCTGTCACTAATGATGGGGCAATGTAGGACTAATAACTAAACAAATGAAATAGGCTGCAGCTACACTTGGAAATACAAAACTCAGCATGAAGAACTAACAGGCCAAGTGAAAGTACAGAAATACATATATAATACTTCTTTGTAGAATGGTACTACCAGACACATTATAAAATACATTAATTCTTCTTTTGATTGATAAAAACTGCACAAATTGCTAAAATACATAGAATCAAAGAAACTGACAATGAACAAATCAGGTAATTTAGCAAGATGCAATGCCTGTACTACAAAATGCATTCAATGTGGATTCCAAAGTAAGCATCAAATAACATGAAATGCAACGAATAGAGAACTCCATGTACTAGTGTTTGTGAGTTGAATCACACATGCTTTCTACATAAGTAGCAGCATGTAATAAAATCAATGAAATACTATTGTTTGTTAAAGACAAAAGCCACTGGCTAAGCTAATTAACATCTCAAAAAAGACTGAATAACTCTGTTTACTAATCCTTTCCACAGAAACTAGAAGTCAGGAGAAGGCAGGTCATTAAAAACATTTAAAAGAGATCTTTCTTTGAAAACAAGCCACAAGCTAAAATAATGAATGGCTCAACCTAAAAGGTGTTGTGAGTAGATCAGGAAAAGAAGGGGGACTGTGATTAAATAGCTGAAACTTCCTGTAGGTAACCCTCCCCCTACCTTACACAGACAAGTCTCGAGCATGCTCAGAATTACACATTGCTCAAGGTAAACATTGCAGAATGTAAACAAAGAAACACTGGGATTGTCCCTTTAATGTTAGTTACCAACCCTCTTTCTCCAAAATGTGGACTGAACGGTTTGGCAAAATGTGGACAACAACATCAACAAGAAGCTCGCTTAATGGTTAATAACTGTTTCTTCATACCTGCCTGGAAAGAGTTATTTTCATAAATTAATATGGTTTAATATTATTTGCCATGACTGTTTATTTAAATGTTTATTAACAATGAACATGTGTCAGACCCTTTTATTGTGGAACAGCATTAAACATGACATTTTTATCACTAATTATGGGGAATGTTCCTCTTAAGATATCACTGAGAGGTATAGTTGCTTAGTTCAGCACTTCTCTGAATTATTAATGGATATTCAGTGTCTGTTCAAATACATGTAAAATCCAAAGCAGCTCACAGTAAAATATTTTGAATTTAGACTTCCAGCTTAAAAGGTGGCGGTGATGACTCCTCCCCTCTTACAGTGTACAGTATCCCCTTTACATTTTTTGTCACACTGGTATGCCTTTAGCTCCTGCAGAAGCAGCAGCAACAAACATACCGCTGTTATGAAAGTGTAACAGGATAATGCAAGCTGCAGGGAGAAGGGTCAGGCATCACTGTCAGGTCTCAGTAAACAAATAACTTGGGAGAGTCTAATCAGACTAATCAGCTCTCCCTCCTACCAGAAGATCACACCATTCAATTTAACAATACAGGTGTAAGGAAACCCATTAGCACCTGGAGCAGGCTTTGCAGCAGCAAAATAGGCTTTTAAATGAACTAATTAAGAAAATACAAGTACATTCCTTGAAGTGTGAAAGTTATAAGCTGACTGTGTTTTCTTTAACAACAGCCTTTAACTCAAAAGTACATTTATCAGCAGACAACATTTCAAAAATGCATTTTTTTTTTCAAAAGAGTTTTGTACCTCTCTGTGCCAATAACTGCACACTGTAGTGTACAAAGCGTACACTTGCCGACATCCCTGACTGCAGTGGATGGTAAAGAAAAAAAAAATGGCTTCAGATCTAACAGTGTTATCACTGCTACACTTCTAGTCATATTACAGGTCATAAGATCCTGGGTAACTATGGTCTCTCTTTTAGAACCACCATGTGGTCACCAGTTGTCTAAAGGACAACAGATACCAACGTATGTGTAACATTGTTATCTCTCTCCCCTTCTCTGTGCCTGCTGTTGTTGTTGTCCCTCACAGATAAGTTCTGCAGCCTTCATAAATGGCTTGGTCTTCTGCTGTGATGATTCTATTTTTTTTATAGTCAATTCCATTCTAACGTAACTTTCACTTATTAAAGCTATGGTTCAAATCCAAGGGACTCCTCAAAGACCAAAATCAATTATTTTCTTTACAAAATAAATAAATAACAAGACAGTATTAACAAAAAACCTCCATCTCATCAAAAGAGGGTCTTACCATTATCTCCCTGGATACTTCACTTACTTCACTTGAGCATGTTTTGAGCTTGCAGCCAGCTTATCTGTGAATGTTCAGTCTGACAGTCAGTGTTTTGAACATAAGTATTTGTTTTAAGAGACATTGTAGCACTTAGAATGTTTCCCTCTGAGCAGCCAACAGTAGACACAAATAAGGAGTGCTGAAGAGTTTAAAATTTTATTTTATTTTCATTTTATATTTGTTAACCGGGAGGGTCCGACTGGATACATGTCCATTTTCAGCGGAGGCCCGGGGAGAAAAGCTCCAAGTGACACATTTATAGTTTCAGCAATTGCAGGCAATACAGATAATGCAGGGAGTATAGACAGTTTGCTTGTTTGTGTCTTTCGGCTTTTCCCAGTTAGGGGTCACCACAGCGGAACTCTGGTCTGCTAATGATCGGCAGTTGATTTTTACGTACCGGCTTGCCAGGCCTGACGCACAACCTTCAACGAAGGTATGCCCATTCACGCATGTCTCCACGCAGAAGATGCTCTAACTGAGAATCGAACCAGACAGCGTCTTACTGTGAGGCGACAACGCTACCGCAGAACCACCACCGCGGGTCAGATATAAAATTGTTTATTGAACTGCTGATGACATTTCTGGATAAGGCTAAATACTTCCACTGATTTGTTCTTTGTAACTGATTCTTGTTCTGGTAAATCCTTGATTTTATAATGAAGTTACACTGAATGCCAGCCACTGAGTATCTCAGAACACCAACAGTAACTCTTGACATTATTGTGGTTCATGCTTTATCACCCGTTTTTTTTTTTTGGGGGGGGGTTGACCACTGGGGTTACCTCAAAGCAGTAGAGGAAATTTAAAATATTATTTCACTTCCAAACAAACAAATTGTCACAAATTAAATTATTCCAATTTGCTCCACACAAATCACAAAGCCAAAAATATTGCCAAAAATATCTAGTCAGCCACTGCCAGGCCAGCATCATTGTAAAAATAATAACACTTACCTCACCACTTCTGTCTTTAATCAAATTATTTTATTCCTCTCAACTGCCTAAAATTCTGCAGAATGCACCTGGTTTTATCACATATTTTTTACCTCTTTCTTTGTAATTTTTTTTGAATTTTCTGGTAAATTGCTGAACATTATATTCAGTCAGTAAAGCCAGGAATTACAGATTCATAGTTCATATTGTTCAAAAAATGCACAGTGTCAAAACCTCCTTTGTTTGGCTTCTTGTCTACATTTGAATATTGTAACGTCTCTGTACTCTGACCTTGCAATGTTCAAGTATAACATGACATGATTTGACCTGAATTGTCAAGTCAAGTGAATCAATTCCCCGGGCTTCCCAACATGCAATTTCAATAAGGCATCTTACTTATTTATATTTTAGAGCAAGGAAACAACATGTTTCATTGCTCTAAAAAATAAATAAGTATTGAAAGTGCTTCCTTACAAGCATGGCAGCCAAGGCAGCTGCCTAGCTGACCCATGTGTAAGGCCAGCCACACTTATGACCATTTACTCCTTGTCAGTATTCTCCCTCAGGCTGCATCGCCTTTCTTCAGGAGGACAATGCCAGTCATTCCTAGAGTAAATTTGTGGAAACCCATCCAGTCATCTAGGTTATGTTCAAAGGATGATCTTGAGTCATTCTGTTGAACATGCAGGGGAAGTTTATTCCTGAGATTAAGGAGGAGTTGGGTTATAAACCTGCCCCCCCCATCATGTTTTATTTATCTGCTGGCAAAGATTCAGCTCCGTGATTATAGTGTTGATGGAGCCATGGAACTTATGGAGATTGAGGAGATGAAGGACAACTGGGTCTCTAATGGCTTGGTGATCAAGACAGAGATTTCCTCTCGATAATAATGGAGTGATTACCTCTTCAGATCTTGATGATATATCTTTGACAATTAGCTATGATAAATAAAAAGGTTTTATGACAACTGTTGTCACATGATAGTCAAATGAGAGGGAGTTATCTACCCAAATTCCGAGGTCCCTGACTACATTTTAATTTTGTAGTGGCATGATGCCAATTCAGTATGATGAGGGGAGGGGGTTCTTCCAAAAGTGATGATAAAATATTCAGCATTTAGTTTGAGCCCATTTTTAGTACACCAATAAATTACAAGGGAGAGTTCATTCTGGAGACTTTGGGTGTCTGAGGGTAACTTAACAGCCTACAATTTACAGTCATCTGCAAACTTTGTTAGCCAGAGGTCTTGGAGACCTGAGAAGTAAAGTTCATTGAGCTCTGAGGAACACCATTGGTCACTTTCTTACTTTCTTATGAGATGCCTGCCATTTGCATTGTATGGAGTCTATCTTTCAGCCAGTCTGTTATACATTTTACTACATATGGGCCAATTTTTAAAGCATTTAGCTTCTGTATGATGTCAGCATGGGAAATGGTTTTAAAGGCCACTGCTGTGTCAAGGTATGCCATGTCCACTGCTTAGTCAGTCTACAGTCTATGTAACCCTTTTGAACAAGTTTATCAGAGTCAGGAGAAATGGTCTACCCTTCATAAAGCCAAACTGCTGTGGACAAGTCTAGTTATATTCTTGCTATTGTAGTATACAAGATCAGTTCTAATATGTTCCTTGGCTTTGCGGATGAGAGTTTTTAGACTGATAGGTCTGTAACTATGCGGGACAGTTGTGAAGGCTACTTTTATGGACAGGCATCACCATTGCAGAGTACCAGTTATCAAGGATGAAACCAGTAGCCAAATTTTGGTTAAATAGTTTAAGGATTGGGTCTGAAAGGGCATGTTTAACACTATTAATTAAGCAGGTATATTGTCAGGTCCCATGGAGGAAATAATTTTGGACTTGGTTAGTATTTTCAGTAAATGATCTTTAGAGATAATTGGAGGAGTAAGGGATTCAGGTATTTCAGATCTTAAGAGAGAAGTTTTGGGGGTGAAAACTGGTAACAAACTTGTTTTCAATGATATTGGCAATGTCTGTTAGGTCAGAATCGAATGCATCATTGTGAATACATTCAGAGCAATGTAGAGTATTGTTTCTTAGTTTTCTAACATAGCTAAATAATGATTTATATTTATTTTTGGTTTCAGAAGACTTTTTGTAGTGCTTTTGATATTTTCCTTTAGAAGAGGGGTTTTGGATCTGATGTATAATGTAAGGAGTTTATTTCTTTTGTTGTAGAGTTTATTTATGGTGGTGGACCATTAGGGTGGTTTATATTTCAATTTTACAAGATATGGGTTTCTGGTAGGGACTGCTAGCTCTATTCATTTTTTTTCTAAATTGGTGTCAAAGGTGGGAGGTTGGCATAATGGTTAAGGTGCTTACCTTACAAGCATAAGGTGCAGGGTTTGATTCTCACATAGGGTAATTGACTAGGCTGAAAATGGCCCTCAAGGGCAGTTAGCCTACTACTAATCTATGAACCTATGGAATTCCTTAGTGAAGCCTCCTATTGTGTCTAGGTCGGGGGGGGGGGTGCAGTCATAAATACATTTTGATATTTCATCATAGAATACATTGAGGGTGGCATGTTTGTAGTGTCAGAATTCAGTACAGTCTGCTGTAGGGGGTTGGCAGGTTATAGGAGAACGTCAACAGTTTGTGGTTAGATGTCATTGGGGAGGAGATATCAAAAGAGTAGTGCAAGAGACATCCATATTTGTAAGGTCAGCTGAAGAATGTTGTGTCTTCTAGGTTTGTTTACCAATACTCAAGGGAGTCTTTTGTTTGTAAAGTCTAGGAATTTTGGGAAATACATACATCAACAAAGACCAAAGTACCACCGTAACAGCTATAAATAAATGCAATCTGAGGGGTCATGCTACTCAATGCTAGAAGTCTAAACCTCAAGATGCACTTACTCGAAGCACTCCTTAAAATGGAGAACATCGGCATTTGTGCTGTAATGGAGACCTGGTTTAAAGCAGCAGAAAGCACCCCCATGCTAACAGGCTATAACTCATTCCACACCTTTCGGCCCCAGAACATGGACCAAAGCTCCAAAGGCAGTGGTGTCTTCATATTCATAAAGGATATGCACACCTCCAGACTAGTAGCCCAGCATAACACATCTGAGATACTTTAAGTACCACTAACATCAGGAAAGATAGCGACTCAGGCCGTAGCATGCTATAGGTGCCCAACCATGTCCCAAGACTCTCACTCCATGTTTCTAAGTACCCTGGAAACTATTAGGGTCCAACCCAACACTCTCATATTAGGTGACTTCAACTACCCTTCCATCAACTGGGAAAACTACTCATGCACCAATACACTGGCCCAATGCTTCCTGTAATTCATCAATTCCAATGCCCTGGACCAGCTTATTCTTAGTCCCACTAGAGGAAGCAACATCCTTGACCTGGTTAATACTAACATGGGCAACTGTTGTTCTACTCTACAGCAATAGTCAATTCCTCCCTGGTTAGATCCAACCACAAACTAATCACCATGGAAATCCACATCTCACCGACACCACCCACAAAGATAACCACCATGAAAAGCTTCTCCAGAGCTGACTTTGGGCTCCTAAAAACAGAGGTAGCTAACTTCAAGGCACCCATGTCAATGGAAAATAGATGCATGACTGCCGAATCATACACCAATGCACTGTATGAACATGTAGATAAATGCGTGGAACTAACCATACCCAACAGAACCAAGATACTCTCCTCCAAAAAAAAGAAGCCAATCTGGTGGTCCCCTACCATTAATAATCTCTAAAACAGAAGAAAGAAATGGTTGCAGAAAAACCTGAAGTCCCATGACTGAAAAAAACTCTCTTATTAGCCTCAACAAAATGTTGAGATACCTCATCAAAACCTCTAAAGACAGCTATGAAGGCAGAATTGTGGCAGACACTAAAAACAACCACAAAGCCTTCTATAGGTTCATAGGTGTGTACTAGGCTAATGGCCCTGGAGCCTTTACAAGACTTGCCCATAGGATTACCCTGGCATTGTGCCACCCAACCTTAGCTTCCAGTGCCTCTGTTGAGTGGAGCCGCTGGAGTGATCCCCGGGGTGAATTTTCCATTTCCCATCCACTCAGCAAGATTTCTCTTGAAGAAAGCCAGTGAGGTGCTCTGCTTGACATGTATGGGAAGTCTATTCCATGGCATGGGCAGTCTCTGGGTTATGAACCTGTCCCTCCAGTTTGTTCTGTTGATTGTGGTAATGAGGCTGAGGTCTCTGGAGAGCGTCGTGTGGAGGGATTGGGATTTCTTTAGATGTAGCATTTCTAACAGAGCTGGGTCAGACATGGCTTTGTAAGTCAAGCAGAAATCGCCTCTAAGTAGGCGATATGAGACAGATAATAGTAGGAGTTATTTGAGTCTGTCCATATAGGACAAGTGTTTAAGGCCTAGGATCCTCTTTGTGAGGTACTTTTCTGGCCTCTCCAGTTGTTGCAGGTGGCAACAACTGTAGCAAGCTTCCATCTTATCCAGTGCCTCAGTGTTTTAAACCAGTAAAGTAAATACAACAGAGGGTATATATAATTATGGTAGAATGCACTAAATATAGAGAAGGATCTCCAGTAAAAGCATGTTTCCCCAGATGTTGCAGATTTTATAAGTCAGATGAAAAAATTGTTGATACTTCTAGACACTGGACTCTGCACTGATCATGCATGAATATAAAAAAAGGGTACCTCAAATTTTAGCAGTCTAAGGGACATTTGATCTTCTATGACTCACTAGTATGAGCAAATGAGATGAGACTGGGAGGAGCTTCCAAAGATAAATTTCTACCAAGGACAGACAAATCAAGAGCCACTAAGTATAAAAGAGCAATGTGAGTTAGACAAGTGAGTACTCAGTATTCTGGATTTATGGTATACATTGGAAGAGTAAAAATATTTAAACACCTTAAAGGGGTTAATTTCACAAAATGGTTGCTTTTGTGCTTAATGAAAACAGCCAATGATAAGAAGAGAGATGGAATTTTATGGACAAATTAACGTAAATGGCAGCCAATAACAGAGACATTGGTTTAAGAGTGCAATCATCTGATGAGCCTCAGTCAGACAAAAGCAAGTAATGCCCGGAAACAATCACAACTTATACAACTCAGCCTGGCATCCAGTTCTTCCATTAAAGAAAAACATGACTTAATTCCAAAAGCTAGACAAATTAAATGACAAAAAAAACTAGCTATTTACTGGAATTACTGAAGAAAGACTTAAAGAACTTTAAAAACCCTTTGCCCAGATGTTACAAATTACTGCTTAAAATAATTTAAAAGTAACTACACCAGATACAATTGTATTTTAAAATAGAAAGCAAGGAAGACAATGGCTAGAACACAAACAGGTAAAAAAATAGAAATTTCCAGCCAGTTAACCCTATTGGTGTACTTGTCTTGATTCAATACTATCTCTTGGAACAATCCTAATATTATTTACTAAGTTCCACAAGTTTTTAATATCCTGCCAGGTAATCATGTTTTTGGCATGTGGCTTTATAGTATGTTACATTATCAGTAATTGCACATGCTTTACTTACTTACTTACTTATTCATTCATTCATTTTTGTTATTGTATACAGATTTATCTGTACTGCATGTGAACTGACTTGGATGAAGACTTCACTATATGTCATGCATAATTTCTTGCATATTATCTCTTTATCAACAACCATTTTAAAGTTCCTTCTAACTGTTGATATTGCGTGCTGAAGCTTTTCTCCCTGGGACTCTAATGAAAACATGACTTCCTAAATGAACATTACAGATCAACAAATGTAATAAAATAAACAAATAACAGCAAGACTAGGGATGTGGCCTCATAATCCAACTTAAGTCCATCTCTGCCTAGCCTGGTTCAAAACACATACCACTAAACAGCAGTATTAGCTAGCTTGAGTCACCTTTTGTAAGAAACAGAAGCTAAACTATCTTTCTTGGGATTACAATGTGCACAGTAAACCTGTGCATCTTAGTTCACACAAAATGTAATTTATGTATGTATGTATGTATGTATGTATGTATGTATTTGTTTGGCATTTACATTTTCTAAGACTTACAACTCTGCTGATGACATATTTATGTGACAAGAATTTGAAACGTAGAAAATATAGTCACTCAAACAAGCTATAAAAAATGTATTTAACCATAATATAAGTCAGAAATGTTCTGTTTCACCCTCAAATTCAAAGATAGAATGATTTCCCCAATGTAGTCTCCCAGTTTTAAATTAAATACCACTAAGACTTTAGAAAAATGTATTCATTAAGTATTGCTTGAACACAAGTACAGAGTTTTTTTTTCTGTAATTGCTGTCATTATTTTTTTTTTCCAAAATCTCTTTATTTCAATTTTCCTTTTTCAAATAATAACAACAATATGGTAACTCAAAAACACAAATAAACAATACAAATACCTATCTAAAGAAAATAGACAACATTAATGAGCAATCTACTTAATCTAGAAAAGCAAGAAAACAATCGGGGAAACTGCTTCGCTTCCTCAAACTTATTTTAATTCAAAGCTAGGTGTGACACTGTAATAATTTCCTCATTTTCATTTGCAGAGCTAAAGAAGTAGAAACTTAGGTTAGGGTTGTAATTATGGAAAAACTTTTGAGAAATATTACAACACCAACTGGGCTATAATAAAATCATAGCATTCAAGGAATGCTACTGGCTGAGAAAGACGCAAGATTAGAAAACAATAACATTACTTAAGAATAAGGTTATAGATTCATCAGGGAATATCACTTACAGGTGTGGAACGGAATTTGATTTGCAACAGTGAAGATGCATCTGGAGGAACATATAAGAAGAACTTTATAAAAATATTTGGTATGAAAAAAAAGAGGAATTTAAGGAATGGGTAATGGAAATTATTTGAGAGTTATTAGGGACAATAATATATTTTTTAGAAGTTATAGCTTGTGAGTGGGATAAAATAACACTGGAGTTTAAAAATAGGGTAGAAATAAAAGAAAAAGAAATATGGGTAACAAATAACATGAATTATATAGAGGGGTTGTCAAAGCTTAATGCATAACTGCAGAGTGCTAAAGAGAAAATAAGGGAGTATCTGGATAATATGCATAAGTCTAGAAAGATTTTTGTTAAGCAACTGTTTTTGATGATAACTCCAGACCACAAAAATGTTTAGCACAATGACTTAGCAACAGAAAGTGGAAAGGGTTGTTACCAAACTTAGAAAGCCTATAACAAGAAAAATAACCAGGGATCCTGTAGAGGTATTGGAGATACTTTGGAAATGTTATGAAAATTTGTGTAAAGCAGAGAAATGTGGAAATCAATAAAGAGCATTAACAGAAATTAATAGAAGACTTAAGTATACCAAGGTTAGAGGTAGATAAGGCTGAATAATTAGCAGTTAAGATAAGAGGAGATGAGATAAAAACAGTGGCATACAATCAATACACAGTAAAGTCTCCAGGAATAGATAGTAGTACTATGAAAGTTTGGAAACTAGGAGGAAAGAATGATAAAGATCTGGAAGGTTTTGTTTAACAGTATTTTAAAAGAAGGGGAGGCACCAACATCCTGGAAGAAAGCTGTGGTAGCTTTAATACCTAAATATGATAAAGATCCATGAAACCTAGCTTCATATAGGTCCATTTCAATTTTAAACCATGATTATAAAGTGTTTATGTCTATAATAGCTAAAAGAATGGCAAACGTTTTTCTAAAATTGATAGCTATGGATCAATGTGATTTTGAGGAGGGCAGGCAAATATCTGACAATATTAACAGAACAATAATGATCCAGAGAGAAGTTGAATGCAAGAAAATATTGTTGTCATTGTTGGTTGGTCTTAATGCAGAGAAAACATTTGACAGAGTAAGGTGTGATTTTATGAGTAGGGCAATGGAAGCATTTGCATTCCCTGATACAATAATAAGGTTAATTAGGATTATATATGAGAGATTAGAAGCAAAATGTAATGTGTGAGGCTTCCTTTCTGACAAGTTGTGTCTGAACAAAGGAACCAGGCAGGGGAGTTCCCTTTCCCCTTTGTTATTTGCTTTATATTTAGAGATACTGGGAAAGAGAATAAGGGACTCATAAATTCAAGGATATAATTGGTATTGCAATCATGAAAGTTGGCTTTATTTGTAGATGATTTTATTTTGTACCTGATAAAACCAGAAAGGACATCTCAGTGTTGTGGAACATCTTAAGAGAGTTTCAGGTCTTTTGGGGATATAAAATTAATGAAGATAAAACAAAGGCTATAGCTATAGCTGTGCCCACAAATGAATTGGTCCAACAATACCTATATTTATGGAGACACAATAAAATTAAGTATTAAGGAGTATGGATTAAAATGGATTCTGTTATAGCAACTAAATATATGTGGGAAGAGACTGATAAAAGATAATACAAAAACTGAGAATCTAGAAGCTCTTGTTTATGGATGTGGATAGCAAGACACGATCACTGAAAATGTTTTTAGTACCTTTAGTTTTGTAAATAGATTGGGTATATTTTTATTAACCAGAGGAGAAGTTGTGGACTGTAATTAATAAAGAGTTGAAAGATTTTATCTGAGAGGAAAAGGGCAATGGTCAAGTGGGATACGTTGATCCTTCCAAATGAACAAGGTGGTTTAGGTTTGCGTGTACACAGTTAAGGCTTATATATATATATATATATATATATATATATATATATATATATATATATATATATATATATATATCTATATATATATATATATATATATATATATATATATATATATATATATATATATAGCACAAGCAGTAAACTGTAATTCAAAGTGGAAAGGGATAATAATAAAGCAGTGGGGGAATTCAAGAAATAAGATGAGAGTGGAATTTGGAATGGAGAATAACAACAGCCCCACAGAGTATAATATAAAGTAGCAGAAAGTAATCTAAGAACTAAACCAACAGAAGAATGAAGAAAGGAAATGCTGATGCTAGAGATGACTGCAATTAAGGGTACAGAGAATAGGCAAGAGGGCAGGAGTTTAATGGAGAATCTAAATGTAAACATCCCTCAAGCTACCTGCATACAATACGCAGATGATTCCACATTAATATGCTCCGCTACTGGTCTTCTGAACTGCAGTCCCTTACCCAAAATGTCTTTGAAATAGTAGAAAAATGGTTCTTACAGTGCTGCCTCCTCCTTAACCCCAAAAAGACAAAATTATTGCTCTTCACTCCCACACAAAAGTCCACCCCAATTGACTTCCTTATCAAATCTATCTCCTGACACTACCACCAAACTCTTAGGAGTAATAATACACCGCAACCTTAACTTTGATACTCACATCAACACTACAATAAAATCAGTTAACAGAAAACTATGCTCCCTTTATAAGATTAAACCCTTCCTTACTCCTATAGCTAGAACTACTATTGGCCACATCCACCCCATCGTTCCTCTCCTCTATGCCTCACCTATTTACACTAATCTATCTAAAAGCAACCTCAACAAACTGGCAACCTCCTACAATAACATTGCCAGATTTGCCACTGGCTCCCCATTTAGAACCCACCACTGTCATAATCTAAAACAACTAGGTTGGCTGGAGCTGCATAATCAGATTCAATTCCACCAACTTATTATTGCCCATAAGACTCTTTATCATCCTAGCAATACACCAATACTCATGAGTCTAATCACTCCGTATAAAAATCTTACAAACCTACGCTCGGCAAATAAACTATTGGTATCCAGACAAAAAAACAACAATAAAGCAGGGGATTCATTTTTCTCTAACACTGTAGGAAAAACCTGGAACCTACTTCTCTGTGAACTCACATCTTTCTTCAACTCCACTATTCAAAAAGAAACTAAATTTATACCTTACAACTTATTGGCTATGCCCATGTACTAACCCAGACTAAGAATCCCCTTCCTGTTATGCTATGTTATGTACACTAAATACTAATTTCTCTACTGCTACACTGTTGCCTCCTTCTTATACCTCTGTGAATCTGATCAGTTAAGCTAATTTAAGACTATACATTCCATCCTTCTTACAAACTATTATAGAATATGTTGATGTTTACCCAGCTTGGACTTTATGAATGTGTCACTGCTTTGTAAATATTTTTTTTATTGATGTATATCCAGCTTGGACTTTAGGAATGTGTCACTGCCTTCTAAATAATTTTTTCTTCTATTATTGTTTTGTCTTTTTTAAAAATTTATCTCTCACGATTACTAAGTTGCTATGTAAACAACTGCATTAGTCTGAAAAGTGTACTGTATCTGAAGTTGCAACTATCTGTTTTTGTGGAGCTTTTCTCCCCGGGCCCCTACTGAAAATGGACATATATCCAGTTAGACTAGCCCGGTCAACAAATGTAAAATAAAAAAATAAATAAATAAATGTTGGCAAATGACTCAAAAATCTGGAGAAGGAAAGGTAATAGAATGGGAAGAATCCGAAAAGACATGTGGGCTACAGGCTAGAGACTGCCTTCCTTAATCGGGATTGATATCCGAATATAGGCCAAAAGAAAGGAATAGGGGAAACCGAAGTTAAAAACTTTCTCTGGTGGAGTTTTTAGTTGAATCTAGATTAGAAGCTGGTGTTAAAGGGATAATTAGCAGGTCATATAAAATACTGCACAACAACTATAGGAATGAGAGGAGGATAGAAAGACTGGGAAGAGAGACTGGATAAGCAATTCACAAGGAAACAATGGGAGGACATATATATGGCTCCTGAATATGCAACAAAGACTAGAAGATTTAGGATTTTGCTTGGAAGTGTTGGCATAGGTAGTTGTATACCCCAAGCAGACTCCAAAACAATTTCCTCAGGTAGACAGCAAATATTTTAGGTGGGATGGGGAAGAAAGTGATAACTAGGAAGATATGTTTCAGGAGTGTAAAGAAATGGCAGACTTTAAAAATTCCCTACAGAGTAGTCTGCCAGAAATACTGGGTGAACAAATAGGTGTAACTAAGGAAATTATTTTTTGAGCTGGGATACAGGAATCCTATATGAATTCCCTAGAAATTTAAGGCCTTGTTAAATTTAATTCTGATAGCTGACGCAAAAGCAATTACTCAAAAATGGAAGTCAAAGTCTAAACCAATTGTATTTTAAGTACTAAATATTGTAACTGAGATAAAAGAACTGGAAATGGGATCTTTAGAAAAGTATAGAAGCAAATTATATAGAAGCAAATGGAAAGTGAGGGGACAATACATGCAGAAAAATGTTTGGTTATGTAATGTTGAATTGATGATAAATATACAAATAAATATATGTGATATAAAATGTTTGCAGCTGGGAATATGTTAAGATGGTTTGTTTTCTTTTATATAAATGCAAGTTTGCCAACTTCTTAAGTGATAATTTGATAAAGGTGTTAAAAACAAACAAAAAAATAAAGCTACAGAAATGAACAGTAATTTGCAAAAGCATGTAACAACATTTTCTAGTAGAAATTAACAAATGCAGAGAGCTGGTGTAACAGTACACAATTTAGATTGAATTGTTTTCCAGGAGTAGAAAATATGGTTATGTCATGTTATGATCATGATCAAAATCATCAGTATTATGACTATGAATAAAGATAAAAACGAAAAATGTTACAAGTATAGGCTATTTGTCACATTGGAAAGGCTTGCACAAAGATAACACACAAGTCTCAAACCATAGACATTTAGAACAAGATACCAAAATCAACTCCAGACTCAAAAGACTGAAATTAAATAACCCATATGTGAAGTATGTTGCATGCCATGTGAAGGGAGCAAAAAAGTAGATGAACAACCAATACGGTATTCCTTACAAAACCTGGAGAAAATGGTAATTTCATAAGTGACTTATATAAGACGTGCTTTAAAATTAAATGGTGAAATGTATTTGAAGTAAATACTCTCAGTGAAGCCACTGTGATAAATACAGAAAGCGTGAAGTTCTGGCAAAATGTAAAAGTGCTAAAACGTGCTGAAGTTTAACAGGGCATATATTAGATGTGAGACTGCCGAAGATGCAGCTACAGTTAGATCAACAAATTAAATTATTGATTTATCCTTCATTTACTCCTTTATTCATTCATTTCTTTATTTATTGCTGAGGGGTGAAATATTTTTGCTGTTTTTACTTTTCCTGATCTGCCACCACTGACTTCCGACCACTTACACATCCTATCCTACCCAGGGCTACCAAAAAAAAAAACAAAACAAAAAAAAAACTTGTTTTCCCGCCTTTCTAAGCTAGTATAGTCCAGATTTCAGGTTAGTGCTGAATTCAGGGCTGTGTTACAAGTTTCTGTGTTTGCCCATACCTTACTTGGATAGAAGGAAGTTTCTCTGTTCACCTGTGAGAGAGGGGAGCTTTGAGCAGCCTATCTGTCCCTGGAGGAGTGGTTTCAGCCCAGAAATGAGTAGTTTATTGGCCATTTTGGGCTAATTTCTCTTTCATTTCCCTGCTATAAAAAATGCATTTGTGCAGTTTTGTGCACTGGGCAGTGCCGGTTAGCTAGGGTATAACTATTCCCGGCTCCACAAAGTCTACTCTTCAATTCTTCCCTTGGAACTAGACAAACTTTCAACTTAAGCATTCAAACCATTCACTTCTCAGCCTGGCACTTGCTCAAAACGCATAGCAAGCATTAATAAACCTTAGCACTAGACCCCCCCCATACTGTAGAGAAGGACAAGGCTCTCTAGTCGACCTTACCAGCCAATCAGTAAAACAGCTCACTGTACCTATCTAGGCATGTCCAAAGGGTAGTTTCAGGTGTACTCTCTGGTCTAACTGGTGAATCTGGGCATTTTGAGGCAATGTTACAACTACCTTGCACACAGACAACCCTCTCCTCCCACCACCAAACAGTAATACATGCGAGATATGAAATTATACAGCCAAACTGGAGACTAAGCTCTCTCAACCCAAGATTGGACCAGACAGTCAAGAGGAAAAGGGAATTACTTGCATCACACCACCAGTCTCAAATAGACCTATGAAACCAGCAGCAGTAAAAAACACACATAAATACACAAAAACATACTCAGAGGCTCTAAATAAAAATCTGCAAAAGCAACAGAGACCTCCAAAGCAGACATCCAAGCAACCTCCACCCCCAACACGAACCATGAAACATATAATTCACAAAACCAGTGTGCCACGCAATCGCAGCCCTTAAGGCAAAATAACATACCCAACACACTAGTAATAGGTGGCTCTATAGTCAGGTACACTGATGTCCCACTCACTAGGCTGAACAAGGAGAAGGTTACTGTTAGCTGCCTGTCAGGTGCCAGTATCCACCACATAACACAAGCACTCAGGTCACTCCAGAACAAGTACAAATAAAACTCTGTCATTGTCCATGTTGGTGTAAATGACCTGAGCCGTACCTCCCTGGACTACATGAAAAGAGACATGGAAGAACTCTCTGATCATGTAGCCCAGGCTGGTATGACCCTGACCCTGAGTAGCATCCTGCCCTCACCAAGAATGATACCACGGTATAAAGAAAAAATGATCAATTTCAACAATTGGCTAAGCTTCTGGTGTCATTCAAAGGGGATCCAGTGTCTGTCAGTCTTGGATGACATGGTCAACAAGCCACGCTGCTTCGCTAGAGATGGCTTACACCTATCACCTTTAAGCTTTTGAATACTGGCCAAGGCTCTTGCCACCCCCATAGTGCCTTTTTTAGGCAAGGCTCAAAAGACAAACCCACCACCGTAAATAGCACAACTAACAAAAAACTGAGGGTAATGCTACTCAGTGCAAGAAGTCTAAACCTCAAAATGCACGCACTCGAGGCGCTCCTCAGTATGGAGAAAATTGATATATGCGCAGTAACAGAAACCTGGTTTAAGGCTCCAGAGAGCACTCCAGCACTACCAGGCTACAACTCATACCATACATTTTGGCAACAAAACCCAGACTGAAGTACAAAAGGCAGAGACGTATCCATATTCATTAAGGATATCCACACCTCCAGGTCAGTGGCACAGTACGATGCTTCAGAGATCATCCACATGCAACTAACAATGGGCAGAACTGCAATTCAAATTATAGCTTGTTACAGATCACCCACCATGTCCCAGGACCCCCATTCTGCATTTCTGGAAACACTGGGAAACATAAAGGTCCTACCAAACACCCTGATATTGGGTGATTTAAATTACCCAAATATTAAATGGGAGAACTACTCAAGTACTAACACCCTTGCTCAACATTTCCTAGAATTTATAAACTCAAATGCCCTGAAAAAAACTGGTCAACACCCCCACCAGAGGTGACAACATATTGGACCTGGTTATCACCAACATGGGCAACCAATGTTCTGCACCGGAGGTCAACCCCTCGCTGGTTAGATCTGACCATAAATTAATCACTCTGGATATCCACATTTTACCCCCCACCCATGGTCAAAGAAACCACCGTGAAAAACTTTTCAAAATCCAACTTCACGTTACTTAAGACCGAGGTGGAAAGTTTCAAATCCCCCAAGCTAAAGGATAACGCTGCCCAAGCTGCAAAATCCTTTACTAATGCACTCTATGGGCACCTACAAGAATGCATGGATCGTGCTATCCCAAGAAAAACCAAGACTCACTCCTCCAAGAAAAGGAAACCAGTCTGATGGACCCCTGCCATAAACAAAGCTATACAATAGAAGGAGAAAACTAGTACAGAAAAAAGTAAAATCCCAAGAGGGGAAGACATCCCTGATCAGTATCAGCAAGAAACTAAGGTCCCTCATAAAATACCAGAAGAATGTAGTGCCCCTGAAATCATAGACACTCAGGTTAAAACAGCTCCCCTCCAAAGCCAAAAACACAGCATCAATGGGACCGGATGGTGTCCCAGGCTGCATCCTACATGAGCTCAAAGATGAACTTAACCCCTCACCTAAGCACACTGTTCAGACTCAGCCTCTCCACAGGCTATGTGTCCATAGAGTGGTGCACAGCAATGGTTATTCCACTCCATAAAGGTGGAGCCACAACAGACCCGGGAACTATCGCCCTATAAGCCTGACTAGCTTGGTCTGCAAGGCTATGGAGCACATCATCATGGATCTCATTAACAGAGACATTGGGAACCTCCAAACACCGAACCCTACCCAGTTCGGCTTTGTTACGGGCAGAGCATGCCTCCTAAACCTGGTGGACTTCTTTGAGACAATTACCAAGGCTATAGATGACAGAAAGGTGGTCCACACAGCCTACCTAGACCTCGCAAAGGCCTTCAACACCATTCCCCATTCTGGTATTATAGACAAGCTCACCAGCCTGAACATAACCCCCTACGTGATGAGATAGGTTGCCAACTGGCTCACGGACAGAACCCACATGGTAAGAGTTGCAGGAGCTAGGTCTAACTCTAAACTGGTTACAAGTGGCATTCCCCAGGGCTCAGTCCTAGGACCCCTCCTGTTTGGCATATATTTCTCAGAGGTACAGGCAAGCACAGGAGGACTATGGCTGACCAAGTTCACAGACGACTGCAAACTAGGGTCTCACTGAGACAGATACCTGGTGTCAAAACCATGGCCTCAAGCTAAATGCCAAAAACTGCATGGTCATCTCCTTTGGAAAAAACAAAGTACACACAAATTACCACATAGGTGGTAGCCCCCTAAATACAGAAGACGAAATAAGGGATCTGGGGACCCAAGTAGATAGTAATCTCTACTTTGATAATCACATTGCCAAAGTGGTTAGAAAATCCTTCTATGTGGCCCACCTAATCACAAAAAGTTTTTCATCCAGATCAAAACAGGTCATTGTGCCCTTCTACACATCACTCATCAGACCCATAATAGAGTACAATGCCTCATTTGGGATGTACCTTACAAGACACCTGCAACAGCTGGAAAGACCTCAGAAGTACCTCACCAAGAGGATCACTGGCCTCAAACAGATGCCCTATGCAGCTCGACTGAAGAAACTCCAGCTGTACTCGGTTGCATATCGCCTACTCAGAGGTGATCTCTGCCTGACATACAAGGCCATGTCCAACACAGAATTGATGGACATGCACCACCTAAACAAAACCATATCCCCTCGAGCCACACACTTTAGGGATCTAAACCTCACTACAACAATACATAGGACATGCTGGAGGGATAGATTCCTGTCCCAGAGACTTCCCATGCTCTGGAACAAGATTACATTCTACATTAGGCAGAGCTCCTCACTAACACTCTTCAAGAGAAACCTTGACGAGTAGATGGGAAACAGGAAGTTTACCCCGGTGATCACTTCAGTGGCTCTGCTGGACAGAGGCACAGGGAACTAATCTAAGGGGTGGTGAAAGCCAACACATTCTGGCTAGGCTTATAAATGCCTTTGGGCAGATAGTGTAGTACCTACCTATGAACCTATAATGGGACATACTGAGAACATATATCTATACCTCACAGGTCCCATCTCTCCAAGTGAGAACAGACTTCTCAGATATGTAGGAATTGCATGCCCTGTGACCGTGAAAGGGTATGGACATACAAGGACCATCATACTGTGATACTGTGGCCATATATTTTAATGTGCCAATTTTAGGATGTAACGACATCTGTGAGTGTCATAACTTATTGTCAGTGGGAGTGCCCTATCTCTGGTGAAATGTACTCTACCAGCTCCATCCTCATGTCTTGCACAGCCACATCATGTTACAGTCTTCAGATCTCTGCTGGTAGCAGAAAGCCAGCCACCAACCCAGAATATCTCCCTATCCTTCATTGTGATAGATGTGAGCAGGCTTTGGTCTCATCTTTTATTTGCCTGAATTTTGCCCCTGAATATTCCTACAGGGTCTGGTTGAATTTGAGGGGAGGTCAAGAATAGCTACATAAGTAAATATGGATAGAAACACTGCTGACATGTATTTATTTATTTATTCAGGTTTATACACTGAAGCATTCTGACTAGGTTTGACTCATTTTTAATAGCTGCATGAGGAAAAACCTCCAACAGTAAGAAGAATAAATCAATGGACAATGATAATACAAGTACAAAGTTACACAGTGTACTATATTCATCTTTAGTCTGACATACACAGTGAGTCTTCAGTCATGTGATGACTATAGTAGTCATTCTCCAGTCTATAGTAGTCATTCTCCAGTCTATTTGCACAGAAAACACAAACATTATTCAATATATTTATTTTATTTATTTTTATTTGCCATTTGTTTACCCGGAAAATCTGATTGGACCAAAAAGAACCCCTTTTCAGGGGAGGCCCAGGGTACAACATTTATAAAGACAAATTACAGAAAAATAGAAGGTATAAATATGTAAGAATTGTAGTTACAGAGAAGGCAATACAGTACATTCTTTAAGGTACAAAACATATTATTCTACAGTTTTAACATTATAGTGCAGTCTTTGTGATAGAAGAAGGCATTCTATTACAGTCTTTTAATGGTGAAGTACAAAAGAAAATGAGAGGGGGGCTACAGAAGAAAGGAGTGATTTGTAGTTTTGAAGTTAATAATTAATTGGGTAAGTGTTGAGTATGTTAAAAGGAAATAGACTGAGATAAAGTGCAGTCAGGTGATATGATAGAGAAACAGGGAAACATAACAGGTAAGGGATGTAAAAGGATACATAGAGCATGTAGGGTGACTGTCTTCCCTATGCTTTACCTAGTTGTAGCAAAGTGCTAAACTTGTACAAGGCATAAAGATGTGCACAGAGCAGAAAGGCTAGAACAAGAGGAGAAGGGAGAATAGCAGAGAAAGAGACAAGGATAGGAAGTGTGAATGAAAAAAGCAGAGAGCTTCAGGGAAAGGCAGAGAGTACAAACATAATTAGTTTCACCCGGAATGGGAATAGAAACAGATCCAGGATATGCTTAAGTATTCTTTTAGTCAGGATGTAAAGGAAGCAAGATTAGTGACTATTCTGATATTACGTGGTAGGGAATTCCAAGATTTAATGGCAGAGTACATGTGAAGACTTGACCAGAAGAAGTGGAAGGTTTAGAGACAGTGAGGAGTTGTTTGTTTCTGGACCTGAAATTTCTGTTTGGGATGTGCAGGTCAAGTAAATGACTGATGGTTGAACAGTGTAAAGGTCTAGGAATAATATGTGCAGTTATTAACTGGAAATAAGAGAGAGGGTTAGGAAGTTCAAGCCAGATGATGGAATGTAGAGTACGGCAGTGATGTGCCAGGTGTTTAGCACTCACTGTGAACTTTGCAATTTTGTTGTAGCTCATTTCTAACTCAGCTTTTAAGGAGGTTTGTAAGTTGCTCAGAATTGGGGTTCCGTAAAGTAGGAAAGGTAGGAGATACTATTTGGCTAGCGTAATTTTAGAATGAATATTCAGAAAGTGCTTATTCAGTGATTTCTTGATGCTACTTTGAATATGTAGGTCGAACATAAGTTTGTCATCGATAGTCACATCTAGTAATTTGATATGGGGAACTATTTCAATTTTGGTTTTATTTAATGAAAAAAATCCGAATGATGTTTTGTCAGGGGTGAGTGATTCAGGAGTAAAAAGAAGGAGCTTAGTTTTGTTTGGGTTGAGTACGAGTTGGGATGTATTTAGCCATGTTTCGATAGAGGTGAAAGCTTACTGTGTTATTAGCTGTAGTTGTGTTAGAGTGGAGAAGGAGTAGATGATGGTAAAGTCATCTGTGTATAAGAGTACCTTGTCCAGAGGATGTGTGTTATTCATAAATATGTTATTGTGTGTTATTCATAAATATGTAGAGGTCCAATAACAGATCCTTGTGGGACACCTATTGTGTTAGGCAGCAGTGGTGAGGTAACCCCTTGCCATTTTTCTGATTGTTGTCTGCTAGTGAGGTAGTTGTAAACCATTTAATAAAAGGGGATGATGTGCCAAGGTTGGAGAGTTTAGAGAGAAGTCCAGAGTGAGATACCATATCAAAAGCTTTAGAGAGATCAAGAAATAAAGCTGATACCAATTTACCAGAGTATCTTGCTTTATTTATGCTATCAGTGAAAGAAAATAGGGCTGTGGATGTACTGTGGTCTGGTCAGAAGCCATGCTGGGTATTGAAGATCAGGTTATTATGTAGTAGATATTGCTGTAGTTGAGGCTGAATGCATTTTTCAAGAATTTTGAAGAGGAGTGACAGCATGACAATAGGTCGGAAATCTATTATTTCAGATGAATTGATGCCTTTATGTAGTGGAATTATGTAAGATCTTTGCCGTAGGTCTGGAACATGGGATTCTGCTATGGATCTGTTAATAAGAATACTGATTGGATAGACTATGGCATTAGCAGCAAGATTTAGGTATTCTGGGAGGAGATTATCTACAGATGTTAAGCATGATTTAAGCTTGAGTAATAGTTATTTGATAAGAGGTTGGAAGGAAAAAAGGGGAGGGGTTGGAAGTGGAAGGAAGTGAAGATGGATGAGATGATTTTCAGTCAGGTATGTTTGGTGAAGTGCTGGAGGAAACTGTTTTAGAGCAGTCAGTTTGTGAGGGTGGGGATGAGCAGCAGGGACTGGGAGGGTGAGTTTAGTTTGTATTCGATGAAATAATTATTAAAACGTGATTGCAGTTTGTTGTGGCATATTTTCTGGATAGGGTTAGGGTTCTTTCTAGTTCCTGGATTGAGGAAGAAAGAGATGAAATCCCAGAATTTTTTAGAGTTAGGTTTGTAAGTATCTTGAGAAGTAGTGTGGTATAATTTTTGTCATAAATGACTTGTTTTTTCACTCAGTTATGAAGTTGTTGAAATAGTTGCAAACCATTGTCATCTTTGTTCTTATTCCATATGCTCCATGCCTGGTCTCCTTCTTTCATGAGGAGTTTGCAGGATTTAGTCAGCCAAGGGGCAGGATTATGTTTAATATGTTTTGTTCGGAGTGGGGCAAGAGAGTTTAAAATGCTTAAAAATTGTGTGTTGAATTGCTTGACAGCTTCATTAAGGGAAGAAATTGAAGGAAGGACCAGTTTATAGTGTTCAGTGTTTGAATGAAACTATCCTGGGTAAATTTTGTAAGGTTGTGGGTGGATTTATGTTTATGATCTTTATTTACTTGTTTGGGAGCCCTATTTGTATAAGTTGCTGAATGGTCGCTTACAGAATCTGAGAGTGTACCAAATGAGAAGTAGTGAGAAGAGTTAGAGACTAGTATCCAATCCAGGATGGATTGTTGATCATTGTTTTTACTGTGTCTTGTTGGGGAAATGATAAGTTGGGTGAAGTCAAAAAGATTTCTGCTGTTGGTCGAGTTACATGAGGAGAGGGAGAGACTGCCTCTCTGTATTTACATCATCTAGTATGACCATTTCATTATGGATAGAGTCTGAAACCAAAGCTAATAATTCCTCAAGAACTGGAATGTTATGCCCTGGAGGGATGTATATAACAATAAAGCATACGTTTTTGGAGGCATTCATTTTAAGGAGAGAGATAAGAATTTCTGCAGTAGAAAAATTAGGAATGGTGTCCGAAAAAGGGGTAACTTTGTAAGAATTTGGGTAAAATAAGGATATTCTGCCTTCTTTCTTGTGTGTTCTATCATGTCTAATTATGTCATAACCTGGAGGGAGGATTTCTGTATCTTTCATATTAGAGGTTAATCGGATTTCACTTGGTTGTTATCTCTAGAGTTTTAGGTTGTTGTTTAGCGTTGGTAGTGTATGTGGGACCTGGGTTTGGGTGGGTGTCTCCACATTGAGTGATGATAGTAAAAGATGGATTAAGTATTTTGGAGGAGCTATTTGAAATTATGATTACTTTTGATTTGTCATTTGTGTGGTATTTGATTATTTTGTGTTTAGTGAGGATTACAGAAGTGGGAAATACATTGGGGAGATTTTGGAGCAGCAAGGGGGAAACAGGGAGGTAATGATGAGGTAATGGTATATGAGGTGTGAAATGTATATTCTGAAGGATGTTTGCATATGAAGAGATATAGGAAGAGGTAAAGGAGGATAGTAAAGAAAAAGTAGGATGACATGACTTAATGTAGTGAGAGTGACTAGGATGGGTGAAGAGGAAGTGGCTAAACAGAGCAAGAGAGGCAACTGGACTGTGATATAATTGGTGGGGACTAAAAGTTAAAGATGTGATAGGATTGTGCTGCAAGGCATGGGGATTGATGAAGTGTAAATGTAGGGATACTGTGGCTGGGTGAGAATTGGGGGTAGGGTAGGGTACTGGAGTGAACTGAGTGGGAAGGCACACTGCTGAAAGTACTAAGAAAAACAAAAACAAAGAATACTGCAGCTGTCTTTACTTTGTAACAGTTAAGCCTCTCTATTTTAGTTATCTTTATGTTATTAGTAAAAGTGGGTTTATAGTAATAGCAGGTAAGACAGAGTTTTAGCAGGTAAGTTAAGTTAGGTGCAGTAGTCCCAAAACTAGGATATAAAGCCAATTAATCAGTGGATGTGCTGCATTACATCTGCTACATAGAAAAAGCTAACAAGAAAGGAAAAAGAGATCATTAAGGTGGGTGTGTGCACACTGGGTCAGTGCCTTTACAGAGTTCAAGTTATGACAGGTTTTTCAAGCTTAAATTGCAAGTTATTCATTGTAGAAACATTCAAATTTAAAGCATACTTTAGGGTATATGAAAGCTGTTGCACAGTCTTAATTTTCAACAGTGGCTGCTGCGTTACTTCATCCAGACAAATGACAGTTTGTGTCTTGAGATGTTTTTGGATGACTAGATGCACTGAAAATTGTGTTTAATATCTAGAGAAAAAATAAGAAAGGGTGTGCTCAGACATGCAGTGAATATAGACTAGAGCTAAGACAGAGAGATGGACAAGCTACAGGAAGAAAAGATAAGGGCAGACAATGATTTCAGTGAGTCTCTGACTTAGTTTTGGAAGCTTATCACAGTAAAGTACAGAGGGATAGGAGGAGTTGTGGAGATGTAAGGGCAGAGAAGAGAAATTAGGGATAGGGAGAGTAGAAAGAAGTTAGCAGGAAATGTAGTACTAGGATAAGAACAGTGTTTAGATGAAAATGATAAAACTGTTAAAAAGCAGCAACAACTGAAATGGTACACTATTAAGCAATTTTTGTCTTGTAAACAGCTGAAGAATTCTTGTTACAGTAGGTAAATGTGAGTAGTTCTTAGTCATTCATGAGGTACAAATAAAACAATAAAAGCCATTTTTTAAATTGCGAATATGCAGTACATTACATACATCTGTTTTATGATACTGATAAATATGAACTTAAAATATTAAATATTTTAAGTAAAAGAAAACGAAAATAGGAGATCACAGATAAGACCAACATAAGACGATAAGGGGTGGAGAGATAGACAGTAAGGTGATACAATGCTGCAGTTATAGGATTAGATACAAAATACTTCTGAAAGGGAATGCAAGATGAGCCTGATAAAGTGTTGCTGACCAATTATTTAATTTTAGAGATGTGTACAGAAAACATGGATTATATTTAAAGATTTGGAGTAACAGTTTTTGCAAGCCTGTTGGCATAATGGTTAAGGTCTTTGCTTCTCATGCACAAGGTACCAGGTCTGATCCTGAGCTATGTCACATCCCTGCTTGGAATTTGCATGTTCCTGTTTCTCTGTGGTGTTTCTCCCACCTCCAAAAACATGCTGAGTGTTTTCATCTCGAACACACCCAAAAATGGAGCTGTCAGAAGCAGCACAGACTTTAAATGTTGCCCTATAGGAGGAAGAGTCGTATGGACCAAACACTTTGGGCATATACTGTGGTGTGTAATATTCTCAAGATAGGAGAGCACAGGTCACAGACTGCACACTGGGGCAGGTCTAGCCACTTGGTGTAAATATGGCTCCAGGTGATTTGGTCATGCTGACTAACATCGCCAAATGGGCATTTGAAGACCTGGTCTACTCCAACTTACACCAAGGACCCATCTTAACAGTGGGAAGGGTGTATGTGCCCCTATTGGTGACTGTGTACCCACCATAAAAGCCCAGAACCCCTAGGTCAATAAGCTATTGGCTAGTTGGTGTCCAGTTACCTAGCCTGGGTTAACTGAGATAAATCTGTTGAGAGAAAGCTGGATGTAAAACCAACCAACCTGTCAGACATGAACCAAGAATTGCTACACTCACTGTAGGTTCACTGATAGAATGGAGCTTCAAAGTTTATGACATGATGGTGAGGAGAAGGCTGGACATCCTATGTATCCAGGAGACAAGAAGGAAAGGTAGGGCAACAAAGCCACTTGTCTTGGGATCCAGAGTCTACTACACAGGAAGAGGACAGGCTAGAAATGGTGTGGGAATTGTGGTGAAGGAGAGGCTTCAGAACGCACTGAGGGATATCATCAGAATTAGTGACAGACTCATGGCAATCAGACTCCAGCCTAAACACAGGGAACTATTCATAATCTCAGCCAATGCCACACAGCAGAGTTATGACAGTGAGGAAAGGAATGCATGCAGACAGCAGTTACGTGACCTACTAAATAAAACAGGACAACACAAATTAGTGTTGATAACGGGTGACCTGAATGCACATATTGAGACAGAACAAGATATGAAGATTGTCTTGATCCACTTGGGTGGGACAACATGAATAAAGAAGGAGAGGCTATTCTAGATTTCTGTCTGGCTAATGGCTTGATAGTGACCAACACATGGTTCAGAAAGAGAGACAGTCACAAGAACACATACAAGAGTGGCCAACTTGCAGCTCAGATAGACTTCCACCTTGAAAAGCAAGAGCACTGGGGTAGAATCAGCAATTGCAAAGTCATTCCCAGTGAAACAGTAGGCTCACAACATCAGCTGCAAGCAGTGGTCAGAGAAGGCTCTAATGTTAGAGACTAGGTTGAAGACTTGGAAGTTAACAGGAGAGAATGCATAACTAACAATTCAACAAGTTACTCATGAGCTCTAGTACCTCAAGAAGAGGAGGAAATAAGTGGAGCTGAGGAAGGATGGCAGCACCTCAAATCAGCATGTGTAAGGACCGCAGAACAGATGCATCTGAGACAAATATGGAAATAAGGTACATAAGGAAAGCTAGTGGTGGAATGCAGAAGTCCAGGAAGTCATCAAAAGAAAGGAGTGCAGGAAAAAGTGGGAGATAGAAAATACAGACCAGGCCAGGAAGGAATACTGGTTGGATAACAAAGAAGTTAAGAAAGGAGTTGCAATAGCAAAGAACAAGGCATCAGGGGCACTCTTAACAGCTTCTGGAAAGTGACTCAGTAGATGGCACAAAGCACCTATATCAGGTTATAAGGCACAGACAGAAAGATAAAGAAGATAGTCAGAATCACTTCATAAGGGATGCTAGCAACGACCTGCTCACCAGCTCACAGGACAAAAGCAGATGGAAGGAGTACTTCCAGCAGCTTCTGAATGAAGAAAACCTCACAGAAGCTATACTGCCCCAGAAACAGCCTATGATGAGAAAATAGGAGGAGCTCATCCTGGAGGAAGAACAGCACTAAGGAAAATGAAGTCAAGGAATGCAACAGGCTCAAATGAGGTCACAGCAGATAAGATAAAGATGTTAGGTGAGATAGGGGAGAAATGGCTCCTAAGGGTACTTATAGCAGCATGGAGAGAAAGGCATATTCCAAATGACTGCAGAATGAGCATAATAGTGCCTGTGTTCAAGAACAAAGGGGACATTCACAACTATGGGCAGTATACAGGTATCAAACTTCTATCACACTGCATGAAAGTTCTGGAGAGGGTGACTGATAAATGAACACACAGAGTAGTACAGAGTAGTAGAAAGAAAGATGGGAGATGATCCATTTCAATTCAGATCAGGATGCATCAGAACTGACCCAATGTTTGCATAGAGATAGATAACTAAGAAGAAGTTAGGGATGAGGAAACAGCCCAACTGGGCATTCCTAGACTTACAGAAAGCATATGACAAGGTCACAAGAAAGCTAATCTGGACAGTCTTGGGGTGGTTCAAAGTCCCAGAGTTATTAGTAGAATTAATGCAAACTAAATACAAAGACCTAATGACTCAAGTATAGATAGTGTTCGGTGTCATAGAAGGGTTCCCAGTGGGGGTAGGGGTGCACCAAGGTTCAGCTTTGAGCCCACTGCTGTTCATACTGGTGATAGACTACATTAGCAAACAGGTCAGAGAGGACAGATCATCAAAGTTGCTGTATGTAGATGATGTGGCATTACAGGTGGAATCTGAGCAAGAACTTCAGCAAAGCAGAGGGAAACAGAATGCAAAACCGAAGGCACACGGGATGAAATGGAGTACAGATAAGACAGTGGTAATGGAAGCAAATGGGGAAATCAGAAGAAGCTGAATAAATTGAAATTGACGGGAAATAGTGGAACAGGTTCATAGGTGTGTACTAGACTAATGGCCCTGGAGCCTTTACAAGCCTATCCCATAGGATTATCTTGGCATTGTGCCACCCAACCTTGGTTCCCAGTGCCTTTGTCGAGTAAAGCCACTGGAGTGATCCCTGGGGTGAATTTTCTATTTCCCATCCACTCATCAAATTTCTCTTGAAGAGGGCCAGTGAGGTGCTCTGCTTGATATGTATGGGAAGTCTATTCCATAGCATGGGCAGTCTCTGGGTTATGAACCTGTCCCTCCAGCTTGTTCTGTTGATTGTGGCAATGAGGTTGAGGTCTCCAGAGCATGTAATGCGGAGGGATTGGGATTTCTTTAGATGCACCATTTCTAACAGAGCTGGGTTAGACATGGCTTTGTAAGACAAGCAAAGATCACCTCTTAGTAAGCGACATGAGACAGAGAATAGTTAGAGTTTTTTAGTCTGTCCATATAGGACAAATGTTTAAGGCATAGGATCCTCTTTGTGAGATACTTTTGCGGCCTCTCCAGATGTTGCAGGTGTTTAGTGAGGTACATGCCAAATGGGGCATTGAACTCAATGACTGGCCCAATGAGGGAAGAGTAGAGGGAGACAATGACCTCTTTCTTCCTGGATAAAAAACCCTTAGTGTGCCACATAGAAGGACTTTCTGACCACAGTGGCATTGTGGTGGTCAAAAGGGAGGTTGTTGTCAACCTGTGTCCCCAGATCTCTTATAACACCATCTGTGTTCATTGGACTACCATCGATGTGGTAATTCATGGGAACCAGTTTTTTTCCAAAGGGGATGACGACACATTTTTTTGGCATTGAGCTTAAGGCCATGGTTCTGACACCAGTCATTGGTCTCAGTGAGACCTTTATGTAGGATGTCAACATCACTTGGAGAGTTAATAATAGCTCCCAACTTGCAATCATCTGTGAACTTTATCAGCCAGAGTCCCTTCATGTTGGCCTGGACTATAGAGAAGTAGAGACCAAACAGGAGAGGACCCAGGACCGAACCTTGTGGGACTCAACTCGGGACTGGTTGGCAGTCTAACTTGGAGTCATCTACTTTCATACTGTGGGTTCTACCTGTGAGCCAGTTTGCAACCCACCTAGTCATATAGGGGTTGATGCCTAGCTTAGTGAGTTTTTCTATGATTCCTGAGTGGGAAATGGTGTCAAAAGCCTTGGCCAAATCAAGGTAGGCTGTATGAACCACCTTGCCTTCATCCACAGCTCTGGTAACTGACTCAAAGAAGTTGACCAAGTTGAGCAGGCATGATCTACCCTTCACAAAACCAAACTGTGTGGGATCCATAGTTTTGAGATCCCCTATATCCTTGTTTATTAGGTTCATGATGATGTGTTCCATAGCTTTGCCTGTCAGACTCGTCAGGCTAATGGGGCGATAGTTCCCAGGGTCTGTAGTCACTCCTCCTTTGTGGAGAGGGATGACTGTAGCAGTGCTCCATTAAGTAGGGACAAAGCCTGGGGTGAAGCTGTGACTGAACAGGGCACACAGGTGAGGTGCCAGTTCACTCTGTAGTTCATGTAGAACACAGCTAAGGATATTGTCAGAGCCCATAGAAGCTGTATTCTTGGCCTTGGACAGTGCTGTTTTAACCTGTGCAGCAGCAATACTGGGTGCTTGGCAATCTACTGGTATTGTGACTGGTCCCTTGGGGGGGGTAAAGTTGGTACTAAATCTGTCGGCCAGTATTTTGGCAATATCTGTTGGTTAACATCTTCAAGTGTCTGGGTGGCATGGTTGAGAAGAAGGAAAGTCTGAATGAAAAGTCAAAGCTAGAATCAGAGGGGCTGCAGCCAACTGGCCTAGAGTGTCAGGTATAGGTATGACAGAAGAATGCCAAAGAAGCTGAAAAGTAAGATGTACAAAACAGTGGTGCAACCAGTGCTACTGCATGGTACAGTAACCTGGACAGTAAAGGCAGAGCAGTTGAGGACACTAGAGTTGATGGAAATGAAGTGCTTGAGATGGGTGGTAGGATGCACACTGTGGAACAGACAAAGAAATAAAAACATAAGAACAAAAGCCAAAGTAGCTCCAATTGAAGAAAAGGTCAAACAGAATAGACTACCGTGGTTCAGGCACATGTGCAGAAAAGCAGAAGACAATCTGGTGAAGAAGATTTGGGATATTCAGGAAGAAGGTAAGAGGAAATGAGGGCATCCAGCACAGAGGTGGATAGACTGTGTGACAGAAGATCTGTGACAGTCAGCCATGAGTTTCAAAGAAGGTAGAAGTGTGGCACTGACGAGAGAGATGGCAACAGCTGACACAACACCCCGAACCCATGTAGAAAATGGGAAAAAGGAGGTTGATGGCAGATATATATTAAAATTGCAGGTGCGTGCTTTCCTCAGGGTAGTGTGACAGCGGTGAGGTCTGCGGTGGGAGTGACAGATGCGTTTAAGGTGGAGGTGGGGTTACATCAAGGATCAGCTCTGAGACCTTTCTTATTTGCAATGGTGATGGACAGGTTGACAGATGAGATCAGACAGGAGTCCCCGTGGACTATGATGTTTGCAGATGACATTGTGATCTGTAGTGAGAGTAGGGAACAGGTGGAGGAGACCCTGGAGAGGTGGAGATATGCTCTAGAGAGAAGAGGAATGAAGGTCAGCAGGACTAAGACAGAATATATGTGTGTGAATGAGAGGGAGGATAGAGGAATGGTGAGGATGCAGGGAGTAGAGGTGGCGAAGGTGGATGAGTTTAAATACTTGGGATCAACAGTTCAGAGTAACGGTGAGTGTGGAAGAGAGGTGAAGAAGAGAGTACATGCAGGATTGAGTGGGTGGAGAAGAGTGTCAGGAGTGATTTGTGACAGATGAGTACCAGTAAGAGTGAAAGGGAAGGTCTATAAGAGGGTAGTGAGACCAGCTATGTTATATGGGTTGGAGACAGTGGCACTGACAAAAAGGCAGGAGTCAGAGCTTGACATGGCAGAGTTGAAGATGTTAAGATTTGCACTGGGTGTAATGAGGGTGGACAGGATTAGGAATAAGTATATTAGAGGGTCAGCCCAGGTTGGAAGGTTTGGAGACAAAGCCAGAGAAGCAAGATTACATTGGTTTGGACATGTGCTGAGGAGGGATGCAGAGTATATTGGGAAAAAGATACTAAGGATGAAGCTGCCAGGTAACAGGAAAAGAGAAAGGCCTAAGATAAGGTTTATGGATGTGGTGAGAGAGGACAACCAGGTGGCTGGTGTGACAGAACAAGATGCAGAGGACAGGAAGAAATGGAAACAGTTGATCTGCTGTGGTGACCCCTAACGGGAGCAGTCGAAAGAAGAAGAAGAATGCTTTCCTCAGCTGGTGATGGGCATTGGACTAGATGTATTTGGGTGATACATGCTGGAACAGAATAGTCTTATTTCTAACACCTTTAAGTATTGGTGTTTAATAAGCCAAAGTAATCGTTTCAGGGAGGGGTACTAAGCAACAGTTTCAGGGAGGGGTACTAAGCTCTGTAAGGTGCTCTGCAGCAAACTTGGCTTTTCTGTTGTAACACTGAACAGAGAGTTGAAAAGAGTAAAGATGCATAATACATATAGGACACTAGGCAGAATGAATGTTCTAGCTATGCTGATTTTGGTGTGGTCAGCCATAAACTGCTTAACTTCAACAAACAAGAAACAAGCTTCTGGTTAACTTTCATGCTGACTGACTTTGCATGTTGGCCAGACTCTAGATTCTGGACAGTAGTGATGCAAAGATAAACATCTAATGGAGAGTTTTTTTTTGCCTAAAACAGAATTCACAGATTCATTTTGAAGAGCTGACAAAAAGACCACAGGCTTTGTTTCAGATGCATTTTGGACAACACCTGTGTAATCAAGACATTCTCGAATTTGGATGAAATAAATAAGTAAGGTGAAATTGACATGACCTACCTGTGTATCTGACTAAACAATGATAAAATGAGCTGACCTGCAACAATGAAGCAGGATTTACAACAATTAAGACGAGGCGATTAAGGACTGAACCTTGATGATTGCCATCTAAGGCATGGACAGAAGCTGAAGTGCGGATATCCCATCTTAAGACCTGTAATCAACAACTTCTAAACTGAACTCCTAACAGATCCACAACTGGGAAGGTTCTGGGAGAGTATGAGTCATATGGTTTGCTGTACCAAACACCTCAGAAATATCAATGAATAGACATGTTTTGGATTGACCAAGGTTATGATTTGCCCCAAAAGTGTAGAAAAGTTAAGTCATTACTAATACTGTAGATGGGTTATAAAAATGGTGAATTAAATAAATTATCCCATGAGCTGTTTGATTTTGTAGAAACTAGTCATGGATAGTTGTCTCTTAGGTCTTTGAAAAATGACATAGAATAACATTTGGGCTGAAGTTACTTAAAGTTCATTTGGGTCCTCCTTTGTGAAAAGGAATTACTACAGTGGGTTTCCAAATGCTGGTAATGTAGGGTCTTCCTCTGACTAATTATTATGGATAGAAACTGAGAAGACTAACATCAGCAGACAATGCTGAGTATTCAGGTAGAACTACATAAGAGGCAAGTGAAGAGGCTTTATTTTTTGGAAATTTCCAGCAAAGATATCATGGCATGGTGATATATGTGGGAACTGAAAGGATCTATGTTTATATGAAAATTGTGAGGAGCTTTTGAGAGACACTGGATGTTGTATTAGGAAAAAAATAGGTTTATAACCTGAGTCAGTGAAGAATGAGTCGTTGTTAAGCTGGATTTGATTGTGATTTTGTATATCATGTTGTGGGATTCTGTCTCTGTTTTCTAAGCTGTTTGAATCTCAAAAAACTCTCAAAAGAAATATCTTGCTTAACTCACAATGCACCTTATTCTTTTATCATGAAATGTTTGATCATTAATTCAACTTTACCTGATGTTTTGCAAAACATCTGAGACATCTGCCAATCCATACTACCGGTTGATGAAATCTGCTTTTGGTTCGTATACTTATATTAATAGTAATACAAACACCAGCGATGAAGATAAATGGACCGCACACTAGCAAACATAAAATAAGAACAAATTTCAAATGTGTGGTCTGAAACATGGCCAGGTTACTAAAAACCTTTTTATTAGGCACAAAAATAATTAGGTAAGCACTTTCACGAGTCATGCTCGCTTCTTTAGACCATTCAAAAATTAACAGAAACTTAGTAGCATTTAAAGACTCTCCAGCTAATTATATAAGGACATCAGCATTTCAATAGTCCAACATCCCTGCCTTAAAGAAACATCCTACCATTTACATCTACTAGAAAGGACAAAGCAAGAAAATGTACAAGCACTTCCTAAAACTTCAATTAAACAACACTATCTTGAAATTATTATTCCAAAACATTAAACACATATCTTAATAAATGCTATAACCATAATTTACATAAAAATATATACATAAAAATATTGTTTGTGTCTTCCGGCTTTTCCCGGTTAGGGGTCGCCACAGCGGAACTCCGGTCCGCTAATGATTGGCAGTAGAGTTTTACATGCGGGCTTGCCGGGCCTAACGCACGACCTTCAACAAAGGAATGCCCATTCATGCATGTCGCCACACAGAAGACGCTCTAACTGAGAATCGAATGAGCAACGTCTAACTGTGAGGCGACAATGCTACCGCAGCACCACCACCGTGGTATATACATAAAAATATATATAATAAATATATATCAGTTACTGACTAACCAAATACATAGAACCTAAATATCTCTAATCAAGAGGACCTAAATATTTCTAATCAAGACAATAAATTACCTAAAACATCTAATTCATTCTATGTTAAAAAAGAATAAGGCTCAGTGTCTGTTATTCTAAAAGTGCATTAGGTCTGGTTTAAGCACTTGGGCTTCAGGCCAGTTATTTTACATTAAGAAGATTTGTGGTTTGCACTCTGGTGGGAGGAGAGGCTAGATTCTGCCCTTCTGAGCTGTGAATTTCTGGTTAAAGGCTCAGTGTGCCTGCTTATTTGATCTTTTTCTTTCTGAAATTTGTGCGCCTTGTTTTCTGTAGCCCAAAAGTTAGTAATTTATTGGCCATTTTGGGCTAATTTTTATCTCTTTCATTTCCCTGCTATAAAAAACGCATTTGTGTAGTTTTGTGCACCAGGCAGCACCGGTTAGCTAAGGTTAAACTATTCCCGGCTCCACGAAGTCTACTTTTCAATTTTTCCCTTGGAACTAGACAAACTTTCAACTTAAGCTCACAAACCATTCATTTCACAGCCCAACACTTGCTCAAAACTCATAGCAAGCACTAATTAACCCTAGCACTAGACCACCTATACTGTCCAGAAGGACGAGCCTCTCTATTCGTCCCTACTAGCCAATCAGTAAAACAGCTCACTTTACCTATTCAGGCATGTCCAAAGGGCAGTTTCAGGTGTACTCTCCAGTCCAACTGGTGAATCTGGGCATTTTGAGGCAATGTTACAACTGCCTCATGTGCAGAGACAACCCTCTCCTCCTGCCACCAAACACTAATATATGCAAGAGATGCAATTATACAGCCAAACTGGAGGCAAAGCTCTCTCAACCCAAGACTAGAACTGACAATCAAGTGGAGAAGGAAAATACATGCAACACTCCACCAGTCTCATAGACCTACTAAAGAAACACCGGCAAATAACACACATAAATACACGAAAACATACTTGGAGGCTCTAAATAAAAATCTGCAAAAGCAACAGAGACCTCCAAAGCAGACACCTAAGCAACCTCCACACCCCATCACAAACCATGAAACACATACTTCACATATTCAGTGTGCCACGCAATCACAGCCCTTAAGGCAAAATAACATATCCAACACACTAGTAATAGGCGACTCTATAGTCAGGCACACTGATGTCCCACTAACTAGGCTGGACAAGGAGAAAGTTACAGTTAGCTGCCTGTTGGGTGCCAGGATCTGCCACATAACACAAGCACTCAGGTCGCTCCAGAACAAGTACAAATACAACTTTGCCATTGTCCATGTTGGTGTGAATGACTTGAGACGTACCTCCCTGGACTACATGAAGAGACATGGAAGACCTCTGTGATCACGTAGCCCAGGCCAGTATGACCCCAACCCTGAGTAACATCTTGCCCTCACCAAGAATGATGCCACAGTATAAAGAAAAAATGATCAATTTTAACAATTGGCTAAGTTTCTGGTGTCATTCAAAGAGGATCCAGTATCTGTCCACCTGGGATGACATGCTCACAAGAGATGGCTTGCAACTGTCACTCTTAGGCTTTTGAATACTGGCCAAGGCTTTTGCCGCCCCATAGTGCCTTTTTTAGGCAAGGCTCAAAAGACAAACCCACCACCATAAATAGCACAAGTAATCAAAAACTGAGGGTAATGCTACTCCACGCCAGAAGTCTAAACCTCAAAATGCATGCACTCAAGGCACTGCTATGTGTGGAGAACATCGATATCTGTGCAGTAACAGAAGCCTGGTTTAAGGCTCCAGAGAGCACCCCAGCACTACCAGGTTATAACTCATACCATACTTTTCGGCCACAGAACCCAGACCAAAACACAAAAGGCAGGGGTGTATCCATATTCATCAAGGATACCCACATCTCCAAGTTAGTGGCACAGCACAATGCCTCAGAGATCATCCATGTGCAACTAACAATGGGCAAAACTGCAATTCAAATTGTAGCTTGCTACAGATCACCCACCATGACCCAGGACCCCCATTTCGCATTTCTGAAGACACTGGAAAATATGAAGGCACTAACAAACTCCCTAATATTGTGTGATTTCAATTACCCAAACATTAACTGGGAGAACTACTCAAGTACTAACTCCCTTGCCCAACGCCTCCTAGAATTTATAAACTCAAACGCTCTGGATCAACTGGTCAACACCCCCACCAGAGGTGACAGCATATTGGACCTAGTCATCACCAACATGGGTGACTGGTGTTCTTTACCAGAGGTCAACCCCTCGCTGGTTAGATCAGACCACAGACTAATCACTCTGGATATCCACATTCCACCCCTACCCCCAATCAAGGAAATCACAGTGAAAAACTTTTCAAAAGCAAGCTTCACATTACTTAAGACCGAGGTGGAAAGGTTCACAGCATCCATGCTAAAGGACAATGCTGTCCAAGCTGCTGAATCCCTTACAAAGGCACTCTCTGAGCACCTGCAAGAATGCATGGATCATGCTATCCCAAGCAAAACCAAGACTCACTCCTCCAAGAAAAGGAAACCAGTCTGGTGGACCCCTGCCATAAACAAGCTATACAATAGAAGGAGGAAACTAGTACAGAAAAGAGTAAAATCCCAAAAAGGAAAACATCCCTAATCAGTATCAGCAAGAAACTATGATCCCTCATAAAATCACCTAAGGCTAGCTTCAAAAGAAAAATTGCCAAGGACTCCAAAGATAACCACAAAGCATTCTTTAGCTATGTCAAGAACCTAAGTGGAAGCTCTCAGATCTGCTCTGAGTTAGTGCAGAATGGCACAAAATACGCTGAACCGACTGATATTGCCAACATTCTGGCAGACAGGTTTAGTACAAACTTCACCCCCCTCTCACCCCCTAAAGGGCCCATAACCATACCAGAAGAATGTAGAGCCCCGGCAATCACTGACACACAGGTTAAAACAGCCCTATCCAAAGCCAAAAATACAGCTTCAATGGGACGGACAGTGTCCCAGGCTGTGTCTTACACAAGCTCCAAAATTAACTAACCCCTCACCTAAACACACTGTTCAAACTCAGCTTCTCTACAGGCTACGTACTCATAGAGTGGCACACAGCTACAGTTATCCCACTCCACAAAGGTGGAGCTACAACAGACCCCGGGATTTATCACCCTATAAGCCTGACTAGCCTGGTCTGCAAGGCTATGAAGTACATCACCATGGAACTCATTAACAGAGACATTGGGAACCTCAAAACATTGAACCCTACCCAGTTTGGCTTTGTTAAGGGCAGATCATGCCTCCTAAACCTGGTGGACTTCTTTGAGACAGTTACCAAGGATTTAGATGAGGGAAAGGAGGTCCACACAGCCTACCTAGACCTTGCAAAGGCTTTTGACACCATTCCCCATTCTGGCATTATAGACAAGCTCACCAGCCTGAACATAAACCACTACTTCATGAGATGGGTTGCCAATTGGCTCATGGATAGAACCCACATGGTGAGAGCTGCAGGCACTAGGTCAGATTCTAAACTGGTTACTAGTCCTGTTAGACTCAGTCCTGGGACCTCCTCCTGTTTGGTATATACTTCTCAGAGATACAGGCAAGCACAGGAGGACTACGGCTGACCAGGTTCACAGACGACTGCAAACTGGGGGCCATAATTGATTCTCTGGCTGATACAGACATCCTCCAGAAGGGTCTCACTGAGACAGATACCTGGTGTCAAAATCATGGCCTCAAGCTAAATGCCAAAAAGTGCATAGTCATCCCCTTTGGAAAAAACAAAGTACCCATGAACTACCACATATGTGGTAGTCCCCTAAATACAGAAAATGTAATAAGAGATCTGGGGACCCAAGTAGACAGTAATCTCTCCTTTGATAATCATATTGCCAAGGTGGTTAGAGAATCCTTCTATGTGGCCCACCTAATCACAAAAGGGTTTGCATCTAGAAAAAAAGAGGTTATTGTGCCCCTCTACTCATCACTCATCAGACCCATCATAGAGTACAATGCCCCATTTGGGATGTACCTTAAAAGACACCTGCAACAGCTGGAAAGACCACAGAAGTACCTCACCAAGAGGATTACTGGCCTCAAACAGATGCCCTATGCAGCCCGACTGAAGAAACTCCAGCTGTACTCGGTTGCATACCGCTTACTCAGAGGTGATCTCTGCCTGACATACAAGGCCATGTCCAACCCAGACGTGATGGACATGCTCCACCTAAAAAAAACAAATCCTCAAGAGCCACACGCTCTAGAGATCTAAACCTCACCACAATGATAAATAGGATGTGCTGGAGGGATAGAATCCTGTCCCAGAGACTCCCCATGCTTTGGAACAGGCTTCCAATCTACATTAGGCAGAGCCCCTCAGTAACACTCTTCAAGAGAAACCTTGACGAGTGGATGGGAAACAGAAACTTTACCCTGGGATCACTGCAGTGGCTCTGCTGGACAGAGGCACAGGGAACTAATGGCTCTGCTGGACAGAAGCACAGGGAACTAATCTAAGGGGGCAGCGAAAGCCAACATATTCTGGCTAGGCTTATAGATGCCCTCGGGCAGATAGCCTAGTACTTACCTATGAACCTACTATCAATATACTGGCAATAATTACATACTGTGCAGGGTTTTGTATTCCTAATACCATTATACAATATACCTTCAGCATTATAAAGGCCCCTGTAGCCACATAATAGTCTTTTAACAGATTTTTTTACTCAGAGGTGATCTCTGCCTGACATACAAGGCCATGTCCAACCCAGAAGTGATGGACATGCTCCACCTAAAAAAAAACAAATCCCCAAGAGCCACATGCTCTAGGGATCTAAACCTCACCACAATGATAAATAGGATGTGCTGGAGGGACAGAATCCTGTCCCAGAGACTCCCCATGCTTTGGAACAGGCTTCCAATCTACATTAGGCAGAGCCCCTCAGTAACACTCTTCAAGAGAAACCTTGACGAGTGGATGGGAAACAGAAACTTTACCCCAGGATCACTGCAGTGGCTGTGCTGGACAGAGGCACAGGGAACTAATGGCTCTGCTGGACAGAGGCACAGGGAACTAATCTAAGGGGGCAGCGAAAGCCAACATATTCTGGCTAGGCTTATAGATGCCCTCGGGCAGATAGCCTAGTACTTACCTATGAACCTACTATCAATATACTGGCAATAATTACATACTGTGCAGGGTTTTGTATTCCTAATACCATTATACAATATAACTTCAGCATTATAAAGGCCCCTGTACCCACATAATAGTCTTTTAACAGATTTTTTTTATTTTTATAACTAAATCTAGGATACTCACCAACTATATCCTTTATTTTTTCATCGTTAGTTAATATATTCCAATTTTTCTTAATGATACCCCTAATATATTTGATAACACTGCTATAAAACATAGAATATCTCATATTATCATACTTGGGTTTCTGTATTATCAGTTGCTCACTTTTTTAGAGAAATATGGCCGATCATTATTCTTCCTCATTCGACGTACATTTTCACAAGTTGTTTTCACATGATCAGGATTATATCCCCTGTCTATGAACTGAATATTCAAACTTTTTAATTCACTTAATTCATTTAATTTTAACGTATGAAAATGTATGTCGAATGAGGAAGAATAATGTTCGGCCCTATTTCTCTAAATATAGCGAGCAACCGATAATACAGAAACCCAAGTATGATGATATGAGATATTCTATGTTTTATAGCAGTGATATCAAATATATTAGGGATCTAGGTCAAGGCAGAAAGTAAAACATAACTTTTTGTAAGGCCTAGGAGGGATTATTTTGTGAGGCCTATTGGGATATTAACTGCTAGTGAATTGTGGTAAAAGATGTAAATGTATGCCTAAGGCAGCAAAGAAAACAGTTCATGGTTTTCTTAAGACACTTGTTTAAGCATACTGCTGTGAGTGGCAATCTGACTTTTTTTAGCTTGTGTATTTATATTGTTTTCTTATTTTTTTCTTTGTTTCTCTTGTTTTATTGTGGTGTTGTTTCCTTAGAGTTTTAGATGTTCTAGATTAGAATAGGACATAAACATTATGCTTCTTTCTGTGAGTTTATTATTATTGCTCGTGAATTGTGGATGGAGCTAAAATGTGTTTCTTCTTTTAAAATAACAAGGAAAATAGTATCTTGAGACAGTTGTCAGAACAGGCTAATGTGCAAGTAAGTCTCCTTTTTTTCTCATCATCCACCATCATCTTGTTGTAATCTTTAATCCTGTGGCTCTCAAGTTTTATGCCTCTTGTGGTTAATTAAATTCTGAAGACCATTCCAGTGTTAGCTCATTCACTCCTGATAGAAATGGTTACATGATTATATTCTAAATCTTAAAACTAATTAAACATAAATTACCTCACGCATTCATATCTTTGCACCCACTAGTTGCACACTTCAATACTCATAGCCATAACTCTTTTACCAGCTTGATTTTTTAACTTCTCCAGTTAGTACCAATGCCTAGTTGTGTCACACAGAGTAACTGTAAAAAAGGTAAAATAGAATAACATGCAATTTGTTTAAAATAAGAATTATTAAAAAAACTAGCCATATTTGGTAGCCATCTAAACAGAACTAGGTTTTGAATAGCAGTCTACATTTGTCTGATTTTTTTGTTTTTGACTAAGATGCATCTTATTTTAGGTGTGGAGTACTAAATGAAAAAACTTTCAAAGATTTTATAGATAATGCTTATCTCAGGCTTCTTAAGAACTTCGTCATACACACAGGAATACTCTCCTATGAACAGTCCTACTCTGTGAGAATATACACACGTAACTCACACATGCATCTTGCATCACACACACATACACACACACACACACACACACACACACACACACACACACACACACACACACACACACACACACACACACATAGGTAAATACAGGTTCTGAAGAATGCACCTTGTCTCTACCTCAAGAGAGCGTAATGAGCTTTTCAAAACAGAACTACATGAATTTAACACATTATGGGTCCCTTTCAGTAGATAAAAATCCAGTCTACTCAAAAGAAAAATTGTGTGCGTAGAACCTCACAAGTTAGAATTCTAAGGGTGTCAGAATGCTGAAGCTCTTTGAAATGCTGAATTTTTTGGAATTCCAAATATAATTGTGCATGTGTGTGTTTGTATGGTAATAGTTTTAGCATTAGTTTTTATATTAGCATTAGGGATAATGCTAGGGTTAGCGTAAGGTTCATGGTTCTTGTTTAGTGTTAGGTATTTGGATGGGGTATGGACAGAGCTAGTGTAAGGTGCGTGTCTTGCTTAGTGTTAGGGTCAGGATAAGGGCTAGTGTAAAGATTTAGGCTGGAATTAGGGTTAGGGCTAGTATTAGGGATAGGGTTAGTGTTACCACATATGACTAAGCTATGGCAAGGGGCCATGTGTGCTTACCCTAATCTGTCACAAACCCTAGTCTTAACCCTAATTTCATCCCAAGCCCTAAGACTAACTGTAACCCTATCCTGAACCTCACATTAAACAAGAGATACACACCTTACACTAGCACAATCCCTATCCCATCCCTAACTTCAACATTATATAGATGTGTCACTTAAAAGTTGCTAGTTTCAGAATGTTTATATTCGCATTAGAAAGGTTTTTGGTGTGTAATCTGAGATACATAAAAATCAAGGAAAGCAAATCAACTGGATTATCAGGTAGTCCATATTACTCAGACCTCCCACTGGTCTTGGTAAATCAAACATGTACAGTAACTGTAACACAGCAATGTGGAGAGTTGACAATTTTATAATATCTGGTGATAAAACCAAACCAAGTTTGATTAGAAAGCCCATAGATCATATCCTGTGACATGGCAAGTCCCCCAAAAATCGTAGGATCTGAGAGGATGAGTCTGTGGGGCTGTCTAGAAACCTCAAACTCTGACGCACAACAATGGCAGTTAAACATTAATAAAATTAAAACATGACATTGCAATGTAACAAGAAACTCTTTTAACAATCCTACGGCCACATAACCCAGTGCTAGTGAATCATCTATAGTGATTAAAAAGTGCTCACCAAATTCCAAACATGGGAAAGAGTTAATTGAAATGGAAGCAGATAGCATAATAAAAAAACAGGAACATAAGAGTAAACACAAGAGTGATGAATATAGACAAATGAAGATGAATAAATATTCACATTTATGGCATTCTTAAGTAAAGCTTCAAAATAAAATGTAACAGAAAGAAGGAAATTCTGACGATGCACATCTAAATTGTAAAAAAAAAACAGTCTTTGAGAGCTGATGGCAATGCTTAAAAACATTTTATGTTGGCAGTGCTTACAAAACATCTACAGGTTGTCCTAGACAGCTGACTGAGACCATCTTGAAAGGATCAGGGTCTTCAGTTCTTATAATGCTGCGTTCAGTGCCACTGGTATTTACTAATTATTGTATGAACATTTTAAAACCCCTGTCATTTTCTTGAATTCTAGCTTTTTAGAAGTTTTTCTGTGGTAATTGAGACACCACCATCTTTTCCATCAGGTCATTAACTATAAAAGGAGGTAAACCATAAAATTAGTTATGTCTATTTTTGATCTTGACAAGATTTCAATAATAATAATGACACAGGTACTAATACTCTCCAGGCAGACGAAATCTTTAAAATCAGCCATTCTAGCGCTGATCTTTCTTGCAATTTAGCAAAACCATTTTACCTCCTTTGTCTTATGTATTTTACAACTTTTATTGGACTTTGAAGTAATCTAAATCTGACACCATGGGGCAGAAAATAACTTGTTTAGTGCTTGTGTTTCATGATTGATAGGAAAAGGTCATGATGTGCAAAATATGAAAAAAGATCAGTAGGTGTAAAATATTCACAGATTGCAAATTTCCGTTTGGGCTGATAGGCATGGCATTCCTTGCCAGTGACACCATACTATAGTCATCTAGTGAATGGCCTTGATATGGAGATGCAATGTGAGGCAATGGAAACATTTTGCTAAGTCGATGCATTTTTCCATACTTGCTGGGATGTTCATCGATCCTATCAAATGTTATTATTGCACATCCAGAAGGAAGGACCTTCTTAGACTGTTCACTACAGCATGAACAGTGACGATGTAATAATTATACTTAATCTTTTTAACATATTTGAGATGCCTCTAATCTGAGCCCTAAGGACGTATGATATTATCACACACGCCATGAAAGTACAGCAAGGTACGTGTCAGTTTTAAATGGGTGGAGTCATCAAAGTCCAGGATGTTTTGTAGGTTGCCAGTTTGCAGTGTCTGCTATTTCAGCTCTTACTTGATTCAGTTCTAGCCCCCACAGAGAGAGAGCAACAGAGAGAGAGAGAGAGAGTCATTAAGAATAACAGTCTCATACACATAATAGAGTGTGGTGTAGTGTTTGTCATGACAATGCAGTGTCCACAACCCAGCAAAGTGGTAAGATGCTTCTTGACTCCAAATTAAAATATACGTGAAGTAGGTAGGGCTCAACCTGCAGAGGTAGCTAATTCCATACAGAAAGCTCTGTAGGACAGAAGATGAGGAACTGTGAAAAAAAATGAGCGTAGATGACTGAGGAAGACATTTACTGAGTAAGTTGTACTTATGTGAGATGTCAGAGAAGTATAAGCATGAAAAATTACTAAACAATGTAGAATTGTGACTCTTAGATTATCAGCTTTCATTAAAAAAAAACATAAAACAACAATGCTCCCTTATGAGGATTTCAACAGTAAACCTGGTGATTTTATTTAATACAAACTGAATCCTAATTCTGCTGTATACTGAGGTAGTCAGCAATAATAGAACATATTAGGCCCAATTCCAAAAGACTTGCTGTCAGTGTGACTTTCTTCGATGTATTACACCTGCGTAAAGTCACTTACACTGAGAGCAGGTCTTTTGGAATCTGGATCCCAGTATAAGCCTTTTTGTAGATAGGCCTTATGTTAAAATAAATCGCTTACACCGAGAGCAAGTCTTTTATAATCAGGACAGGCTCACATTGGAGTATATCACTTACATGAGAGCAACTCTTTTGGAACCTGGCCCACTGTAGTACAGGTAAGAAGCCATTTAACATGAGCCAAGAACAGTTTGGTTTGCAGCTTTTTGGCATGCAGACCAAAATGAAAGCCTTGGCTCTAGCCACACACCTAGGTATCTAACTGATTCTGCTATTTCTAGAGATAATCCAGTGGTATGACAAAACATTTATAGGGGTTTGTCTATATATAAAACCATGGTATACATTTATTGAAGATAAGAGGATTTATACTTAGCTAGTGTGTAAATAATTTTATTTTATAACAGGAAGATTATATGAATGCACAAAAGTATGTACTTAATGTTTTATTACAGAGAGGTTATGCCATCAAAAGTTGTGTTGTCATCACTTGAAAATGTTATAGCTATATTGAAATATGTTCACTATAAAGTCACTCATGCCCCAGACTAAGAAATACCCATTAATGTCAGAAGAGATGTTGGTGGACAAGGCATGCAACCTTCATAGTACTTTTTTTATCAGCAAACCATATATTTAAAACTCTGAAGAAATCTAAACAATTTGTGTGTATATAAAATTATTGCATTCTGATTTGTTGATCACACATTAATTCTATTTTAAACAACTTTGGTTCGCTGAAGACATTTTCAGCTAATTGCAATATGCCTTACAATGTTAATGTGCAATCAACCAACCAGAAAGCAGTAACTTTTTAAAATGCACAAGGTGTTGATGTTCTTTCACGCATTTAAATATATAACTCTCTAATGAGATGAATATATAGAAACTGACTGAAAAGGCTGCTGGCTTCTCTACACTTGCATCAGCATTACAGATGTAACACATTAGAAAGTTATTCATCTACCAGAACCTGATCGTGGTGTTCTACGAGATGGGTGCAGTAGTTAACTCCCCATTTGACTCTTACAATATTGGTAAGCATATACAAGATCACAGCCTTAGCTGGTTTATCTAGCACCCACTGTTGTTCCCCAACCCGCACTCCTCAACTTTAACTTGAGAAGCAAAAAGGCCTGTTTCACAAATCTGATGCGCCTCATCTAAGAAGGCAGGTCCTTGTCTGTTCTTACTGATCTGCATACCTTATATATAAAGCAAATAAAAAAGGTCCTATTGTAGGACTGAAAAAGAACTTTCTACGTTTTAAAAACAACTTTAGCTAAACCACTTGCTACAACTTACACCACTCAGTGCCATACATCTCAACTGTCCCTGATTTTGACTCAAATTTTAGCTCCGTCCCTCTTAATCCCACCTAAAACTGGTGACTTTTGAAAAAAAGGTGGTGCATTACACTTGGTAAATAATGACAATAATTAAGAGTTATATAATTTTTTACTTCAAAAAATGTATATTAATTCATATCCTCTTACTCCGTCAATGTCTCAGGTTAACAGTACTGATATGTTAAAGCATCCTTGGTTGTCCCTGATTATTTCTAGATTTGTCCCTGATTCTGTTGAAATTTGTCCTCAATTAATTGAGAGCTATGCCACGCACAAAATGCTGAAGTGCTTCAGTCCTGTGTCCTGTCTGCCAATGCATTAACTCATTAATTTCTGCACCTGCTCTGTACCTGCATTCAGAAATGCTGGTCTGGAAATGCATGCTGGTACTGTACTATCAATCGATCATAACCCCTAACATCTAGTGCTGGGGCTGCTCTCCCCTTCACCCCACCCTAACTATGCTTCTGTGCAAGATAAGCATCACCAGCATATTTTCTTGCCTTACCCAGACATTTGTGTCTCAGTTACAGGAAGCAACGCTCCTCCATATGTGTTTTTATTTCATTGGGCCGCAGATGATATTCATAGTCCTGCAATGCACAAATGAGCAAGGCAAATGTACAAAAAGTGTTGCTTTATCAATATGCAAATGCAATCAGAGCAAACTAATGGTGCTGTTTTTCACATATGTGAAACAAGCGAAGAACCACCCAAGTGCAGAGAAGGAAGTGTGAAAATTTGGCTAAGATTGCAAAGTGACTAGAAAAGGCATTGCTTGCCTTTAGATAAGGAGTGTGTACAACATGCACTTGTGTATTAAAATGCAACTTTTAGTTACAAAAGGTGGAACAGAACTATGTTAGCATTATACTGGTGCCACATTTATATACATTCCACTTTTAAATGTTATAACGACACTTATTTGCATTTGACTGCATCTTTTTGAGTACATACATACATGTAGCACATGTCCATGAACCACATCTCATCTGCAACCAATACACATATCAGCTGTGTTTATGTGTAACGACTGTGAACCCAACTTCATATTATTTACTATTTTATTTCAAGAGGCCATATGTTATTTGTTAGTTTAGAGCAGCAATAAACTACTGTATGGGGTGACATGATAAAAATCTGTGTCCATAAGAGCCAAAATAGGGGAACCAGATGAGTATTTAAAAAATGCAGTGGTGTATAGCTTATGTAAGACCTTACCCGATTAGGACTGCAGACACATCTTTACATACACTAATTAGCAAGCCAAAAACAAATCTCCAGGTAGACATTGATTTGCATTAATTGTATTTAATTTATTTACTTCTTTATTTTTTATCCAGGTAAATTAACTAATCCTTTATGAACCCCTGTCATCCATGAGTTAGGTCAAAAGGGAAATAACTGTTAGACAGTTTAGAATAATTACAAATGCAATATACTACATTACTAAGGTTTGTTACTACCTGACTATACAGCTATACACTGCTAAGGTTTGTTACTACCTGACTAACCCAATTTCATTATTTTTATTGCAAATATATCCATTTGTTAAATTAATAGGTCCAATTGCTTCTTTATAGAGGAGATTCAGGAGCATTGCATGGTTACATCACTTACTCTTGAGTTACACAGTAGTAGACTGAGAAACTCAAACTCAGAAATACAGGGCAGAGCATATTAGTAACTCTTAGCCATAATCCTTCGCAATCACAGAAACTTTTTTTTTTTTTTTGGTAAAGCTATCTTTCTATTTTCACTAATTTTGTCAGGTTTCTCCCTTAGAAATGGTTGTATAAACTGATCTGTGATTGGAGGACTCCAGAGTTATACGTTGAGCTCCCTTCTCTTAGTTGCCCTCTTACCACAAATCATTCCCGCATTATTTTAGCCATGCATGCAAATAAACATAGACAATGGAGAGAAACATGCACACAAATGTATTACACGACTCAGACTTGATATTTTAATTATTTGTATGTGTAAGGCCACAACATCATTTTAGTCACATAGGTATATCTGCAAAAACACATAAACCTATATTTGATATGAGAGATAGACAGATAGACGCAAGTACTTGCATTGTGTATCTATTTTATTTTATTTTATTTATTTTGCATTTCTTTACCAGGAAAGTCCAAATGGGCAGGCTACCCATTTTCAGCGGAGGCCAGGGGAGAAAAGCTCCAACATAAGCAGCACAAAATTATTTAAAATTATATAAAAAAATAGGAAAAATCCATTACAGTGGTTTACAATAGAATATCTTAAAAACTTTACAAGATTGTTGTCATACAGAATTCACAGTGTTTACATTAGTGCTAGTTATAAGATAACAATATCTATCCAGCTTCCTATTCTGTCTAATGCTGTTTTTCTCTCCACACATCTCTGTCCTTTCAGTCCTATTATATCCGTATTTTCTGTTTGTGTGTGTGTGCATGCATGAGTGTACGTGTCTAAGTTTTTCTGTCTATAATGGGGATATACATCAAGGCTGTGGTCCATTTCCAGTTGAGGCCTGAGCTGAAAAGCTCCATAGTTAATGCAGTACAGGAAATATATTACATTACTGAATGGTTGCAGAAAAAATAAATTACAAAAAAGAATGCATAAGAATAATAAAAACATTGAGAAACAATAAGGTGGATGAAAAATTCATACGGTACCAAATAAAGAAACAGAGAGGTGTCATTGAGACTACAGAGGAAAATAGTAAAGCATGCACACCTAGATACCAAGTGTCTAATACCAAGTATGGAATGAAAACAGATGTAGTTGTAAATGTATGAGGGAAGCTATGTGTACAACAGTTGTTGAGGGAACATTGAAGGGTGTGCAGTCGCATCGACAATTTACAGATGCATTCTTCTCAGTCTGTGCTGTATCTGTGTGTGTGTGTGTGTGTGTGTGTGTGTGTGTGTGTGTGTGTGTGTCTGTGTGTGTGTGTGACTGTGTTTGAGTAACAATGGCAGACAGTAATCTTATCAGTGAGGGGAGGTGGCTCTAAACGCAGCCTACAAAATTCCTGAACATGTCATCAGCAAATGAGTTACATCTTATTCTTTTGATGAGAAGTATATCCTCTGATATGAGGTTAAGGATGTAGGTAATACCATTCTATGAACAGGTTTGATGGCAGGGGTGTACCGGGATACAAAAAATGAAAGGCATAACTTAGCAGGCAACAGTATAATTTATGGCTTAAGGAAGGCCATTTTGGAAATAAAAGGAGATAAGTGATATGTTCAGACAGTTGTTTCAGGTATAAACCTTGAGGATTTATGGTGTATTTGTTCCAGCTTCACAAAGGGCAGAATGCATAACTCACCTATTACATAATCTTGGGAGGAAAAGGGAGGCTACAAATTTAGCTTCAGAACTATGTGTATTTTATTTTGTTTTGTTTGTTAAACAGAGCATAACACTGATCCAGATGGATGATTTTCTTGCTCAGCCAGGGATAAATCTTACTAAATTGCAAACATTAATGAGTATGTTGTAAATAAGTAGGAAAAGGCACATAAATGAGATAAACATTTAGCAAATTAAGTATATATAATATACTTATATTCTCCAGTAAAGGATTGTGAATAAGTTAAGGTTAGTATATGAATAATATTAAAGCTGTTTTGGATATATACATTATTTACCGGATCAAAAATATATTAAAAAGAATTAGGTACAGAGATTTTAGTCTTAAATGTTCCAGCTGCAACTCCTTTACTCGTAACGATTTTCATTGCTGTGCCTTTATCATTTTTTGCAGGTGTTGCTCCCCACACATGGGCTACCTTATTCATAAATGATGTGTTCTATCCCATAAAGAGTCTGACATAACAGAAGCACGATTAAAACAAATAGCATTACCACCAGCCAGCATAATCCATGGATTCCAGAAATACATAATGTGAATTCCTTCCATGCACAGGGACTGATGTATGCATCCAGCAGTGTGTATTCTAATTGTCCAGCAATGGAATGCAAACCAAACAAAGGCTGCCATTCAGAGCATTATGCCAGGATGCATGCCTCAAGTACAGCTGACTTGTGTGCTGTGTCTACATATTTCATCTGTGTGCTGAATAGTACTGATACTCTCCTTTACATTGCTGTACTCCATCTAGCTTATTAATGCTACTACCCATCCTATTATAATGACATGTTTCTTTAGCTATGGGTTATGGTTAAACATGGACAGCTATAATTCATAAATATAAGACTTTACTGGTGGAAGTATACTTTCTTTAGCATAGGGGTACTGCAGTAGTGTGATATGAGTTCTGCTTTAGGTGGCAATGGACTCATGATATTAGAGGAAGCACATAAATTGATGTGTTCTGGCATTGGGACAGTAAAGCAGTGACATACCACAGTTTGTGATCTACATCGGCCTTACCTGAATCCATTTCCAGTGTGTAATATGCAAAGGCCATTATATGTTCAGGTGAGAAAGTGCAATGGGCACTGCAGATAGACAGGCAGATTATGGTCAGCATGGGATGTGGCTTTGTGAAACCACTCTAACACTGTGTGTTTGCTCCTCTGTCATGGCAATGAAGGTTTCACAGACACTGTAGGCTCATTGGCCATGACTGAGGACTACGTCTCAATTTGCTTAAATCCTCGCTTTCTCCTACCAGCTTTTTCCTTACTAAATTTTGAATAAAATATCCAGAATGGTAAAGGTGCCATTCTTTCTTTTCTTTTCTGTTTTCATTGTATGTTTGCTGCCTTGTTTGTTTCTTTTCACATCTAACAGTGTTTACCTGTAATCTTTTTACTAGACTACATTAAGATTTATAATTAGGTGCTCTGCTAACTTTACATTGCTATAATGTCACATTTCTAGGTTTGGGTAAAGAGGTACATAAACCTAACAATAATTGTTCATTTTATATTGTTGTCCAAATAAGACCTGTTTCGTAGTACACAATTGTTATAAGTGTGGAGGATTTAAGTTTTATTTGTGGCATCTTTGGTTACCACTTACTGAAAATATAAAGGTCTGTTTTAACGTTTTAACATTCTTCATGCTGTTGTTAACTTGTTGTGAGACACTGCTGAACTAATCCAAGTGTTAAATAATTAGCGGTTTAAACATCTACACATATATATCTGTCATGGCTTAGTTGTAAATCACTTTGTGTATGGTATGCAGGGTCCTGGGTTTGAGCCTTGCAGAGGTTGTTTATTTGAGGGTGGGAGGTTGGCATAATGGTTTAAAGTGTTTACCTTATTGACACAAGGTGCAGAGTTTGATTCTGACATGGGGTAATTGGCTAGTGTTATAATAGTCCACGTGGGCAGTTAGCCTAGTACTAAACTATGAACTATTTACACACATACACACAGTTAGGATGCATTACCAGCAATTAAATATATTTTTCTCTTCCTGTTACTGTTTCTCTTACTGCAGTTAAACTTAACTGCTCACACTAAATATACCAGCAACTCTGATAAATAATAATTTTCTGAAGACAGTTACTGCTTTAATTAATAAAGATGAATATGTTTGCTTTCTTTTTGAGTAGGATCGGTTTAGTCTTTGTATCTGAATTATTCAGATTGATATTGGAATATATGGTATCAATAATTCTCATACTTCTGCAAGCCAGACTACCCACGAAAAAGATCCAGTGGTACCTAAAGTCTGTTTAAACTCAGCTTCTTTACCCTTTAACTTTTAAGATCCTTGTTTTGGGATTTGTAAAAACTCTTGCAATCCATGTCTCCCATTCTCCCTTCTAATCCTGTCTGTTGTTACAGATGATTCAGACATGGCATTTGTAATGGTCTCCAAATGGATGAAAGTGCAAGGTCTCTGGAGTCGTCATGATAGACAAATGGACATGAATTACGTTTCCAGGTCCAGAGCAGGTTCTGCTAGGATCATTCTACAAGGGCTCCTGGATAATTAGTTTATTTTTCCTTCTCCCTTGCTAGTTTCTAAGTTTCTAAGATATGGCAATATACCCAGAAAGCTTAGACTACTGGAAAATTGATCTAAATGTTGAACATAGTACAGTTGTGTGAGTAAACTTACCACAACAGTAGACTGATTGATTTGCTTTTGTTTACTAGGAAGGTCCAACTAGGATATGTATGTTCATTTATCAGTGGAAGCTTGGGCATTAAAACCCCAGTAACACAAGCATATTAATAAGGTACAAAACAAAAACATGGATTTATGAGATTATATAACCACAAATAGCTCTTCTAATAGACCACTGTTGCAGTAGTTGTCCCTCCTAACAGCCCCCTTACTTTGCCTATTTTTCCTTTGTATTGCCATAGTGTAGAGGTATATACCACTGTGTACATAACTGAATGTTGGTTTCCTAACATTATCCTTTTATGGCTGTTGTCTCCCTTTTTGCTAGAACAAAAAGCTCTGAAGAAATCAGTGATACAGCTGTCTTTATATGGAGCTCCCTTCAAGAAGTTAGAGTGCATAGAAGGCACCCTAAAGCTTTAAAAGTTAGCCATTGGCTGGGGTATGTCCCAAATGTCTTGGGTTACTGCAACAGTGATCTATTAGAATATCTACTATTATGGTTGGTTTACTTACACAGTTGTACTTTCCTTGTTTGTCTAAAGGCATGAAAATGTTATAAGAACTTATGTGCTTTCAAACATGTCACACAAGTTAGCTTTCTCACAAGTTCAAAGACAGACCTTATTTTACTCTGAAGGAGTTATGACTATTCATAGGTTCATAGGTTCATAGGTTCATACTAGGCTATCTGCCCGAGGGCATTTATAAGCCTAGCCCATTGTTTTGTGGCTTACGCCACCTCTTTAGTATGGGGAACTATACCCATTATTTTGCTGTGCCTCTGTCGAGCAGTGACACTGAGGTAATTCCTGGGGTATATCTGCGATCTCCCATCCATTGGTCAAGATTTCTCTTGAACAAGGCCAGCGAGGTGCTCTGCCTCACATGTACCGGGATTTTGTTCCACAGCATAGGGAGTCTTTGGGTGATGAATCTATCCCTCCAGCACGTCCTATTAATAGCCGTGTCGAGGTTTAAGTCTCCCGCCCTTGTGGCTCTGATGGATCTAGATTTTTGAGGTGAAGCATATTCATCAAATCTGGGTTTGACATGGCCTTGTATGTTAGGCAAAGGTCACCTCTGAGCAAGCGGTGGCGACTGAATAGAGCTGGAGTTCTTTCAGTCGGGCAGCATAGGACAGATTTTTGAGACCCTTTATCCTTTTGGTGAAGAACTTTTGTGGCCTCTCCAGCTGCTGCAAGTGTCGGGTCAGATACATTCCGAATGGGGCATTGTACTCAATCATTGGTCTGATGAGTGATGAGTAAAGGGAGACTATGACCTCCCTTGATCTAGATGAGAATCCCTTCATGATAAGGTGGGCAATGTAGAAGGACTTCCTAACTACTTTAGCTACATGGGTGTCGAATGACAGACTACTATCAACCTGGGTCCCCAGGTCCCTGATAACTTCTTCTGTGCTCAGTGGATTGCCACCTATTTGGTAGCTAGGGGTAACCTTGTTTTTCGAAGGGTATGACTATGCATTTTTGGCATTTAACTTTAGGCCGTGGCTCTGGCACCAGTTATCCGTTTCTGTGAGACCCTTCTGAAGGATATCTGTGTCAGATGTGTTTTCTACTATGGCCCAGTTTGCAGTCATCTGCAAACTTTGTCAGCCATAACCCTCCTGTGTTTGCTTGTACTTCGGAAAAGTAGATGCCAAACAAGAGTGGGCCCAGGACTGAGCCCTGTGGGACACCACTTGTGACAGGCTTTGAGTCTGACATGGCGCCAGCAACTCTGACCCTGTGGGTTCTGTCACTCAGCCAGTTTGCAACCCATCTTGTGATGTATGGGTTAACATTTAAGCTGATGAGTTTTTCAATGATACCTGAGTGGGGTATTGTATCGAAGGCCTTAGCCAGATCGAGGTAGGCTGTATGGACTGCCTTTCCCTCATCAATGGCTTTGGTGACTGTTTGAAAAAGTCAACCAAGTTTAAAAGGCATGATCTGCCTTTGACAAAGCCAAACTGGGTTGGATCCAAAGTCTGCAAATTCCCTATGTCTTTATTTATGAGGTCCATTATGATCCTCTCCATGGCTTTGCAGATAAGGCTTGTCAAGCTAATGGGCGGTAATTTCCAGGGTCTGTGGAGGCACCGCCTTTGTGAAGTGGGACCACAGTTGCAGTGCGCCACTCCTGGGTGCGTATCCAGAGGTAAGACTTTGATTAAACAGCTGTCCTAGCTGTGGGTTTAATTCCTCATTGAGTTCGTGGAGCACACAGCCGGGGACACCATCGGGTCCCATGGATGCTGTGTTTTTGCTTTGGAGAGAGCAGTTCTCACTTGGGCGCTGGAGATGTTTGGGGGCTGCACTCATTTGGTATAGATATCTCTCCTTTTGGGGAGGGGAGAAGTTTGCACTGAACCTGTCAGCCAGTATGTTGGCAATGTCTGTAGGATCAGTAATCTTCACATCATTTTGAACTAGTTCTGAGCATATCTGGGAGTTTCCTCCTAGGTTTCTAACATAGCTAAAGAAGGCCTTATGATTGTCTTTTGAGTCTTTAGCTATTTTTCTCTCGAAATTTGCTTTGGATGATTTTATGAGAGCTCTTAGTTTTTTACTTATAGTGATCAAGGGTGTCTTACCTTTTAAGGATTTTGCTCTATCTTGTAGTAGCTTCCTCCTTTTGTTGTAGAGTTTGTTTATGGCTGGGGTCCACCAGACTGGACACTTGCCTTTGGTACAAAGAGTCTTTGTTTTGCTTGGGATTGCCTTATCCATGCAGTCCTGCAGATGCTGGTAGAAGGTGTTTGTAAGTGATTCAGCGGCTTGAGTATTGTTTTCCGCCCGCTCGGGGGCCTGAAAGGAGACCACACTAGTCTTTAGAAGTGTGAAGTCGGCTTTTGAGAAGTTCTTTACTGTGGTCTTTTTATTTCAGGTGGGGTGGGATGAGGACCTCCAGCGAGATTAGTTTGTGATCTGATCTCACCAGTGAGGGGTATACTTCCGGTGTTGAACATTGTGCTCCCATGTTCGTGATGATGAGATCAAGTATGTTATCTCCTCTTGTGGGGATGGTGACTAGTTGTTCCATGGCATTTGAGTTTATGAATTCCAGGAACTTTTGGGCTAGGGTGTTTGGGCTTGAGTAGTGTTCCCAGTCTATATTAGGGTAATTGAAGTCACCTAGTATGATGGTGTTTGGTGATACATTTATCCCTCTAGTGTTTTCAGGAAGGCCATGTGAGTTTCCTGAGTTTGTGAGGGTGGCCTGTAACATGCTACAATTTGCAGAGCAGTCTTGCCTATGGTTAATTGCACCTGGATGGTCTCCGATGCATCGTGCGTTGCCACCAGTCTTGAGGTGTGGGTGTCCTTGATGAATATGGATACCCCCTCCTTTCTTGGTATTGTCCGGATTTTGGGGCGGAACGCATGATATGAGGTAAAACCTGATAGCGCTGGGGTGCTCTCAGGAGCCTTGAACCAGGTTTCTGTCACAGCACAGACATCGATGTTCTCCATACTGAGAAGGGCCTCGAGTGCGTGCATTTTGAGATTTAGACTTCTGGCATTGAGCAGCATTACCCTTAGTTTTTTCCTTTTTGTGTTCTAGGGTGGTAGGTTTAGAATTTGAGCCTTGCCTAAAAAGGCACTATGGGGTGGCAAGAGCCTTTGCCAATATCCGGAATCCCAGGGGTGACAGGTGCAAGCCGTCCCTTGCGAAGCAGCGTGGCTTGTCCAGCATGTCATCCCAGGCAGACAGATACTGGATCCCCTTTGAATGACACCAGTGTTTAAGCCAATTGTTAAAGCTGATCATCTTATCTCTGTATTGTGGCATCATTCTTGGTGAAGGTAGGATACTGCTCAAGGTCAGGGTCATACCTGCCTGGGCTACATAATCAGAGAGCTCCTCAATGTCTCTTTTCATGTAGTCCAAGGAGGTACGTCTCAGGTCGTTTACACCAGCGTGGACAATGACCGAGTCATATTTGTTTTTTTGAGAATTTGAGAAACTGAACTGCAGTATAAATGCTCAATTACTTGGATTCCTTTCACTCTTCCCCTCCTCCTTCATTCCTTCCATCTGTCCCTGACTACCTCTGTCGTACTTTCACCTCAACCTGTACCCTCTTTAGCAGTACCTATTCAGGGGTCTGGATAATACAAAAGCCAACATTAAACACAGAGTGTATACAAACGGACAAATATGGCAAGAAATGAAGACTCATGCTTAGACAAACACACAGCAAGATGACTAGTGTACTTCTCAAAGTAAACACAGTAATATCTTGTATGAGCAAAGGAAGCATAAAAAATGTTATTCACAAAATCACAACCTATATCACCCTGTGACTACAGTACACCTAGCAAAAGAACCAAGAAAATTTGCGTCACTGTCTTCCTTTCTGCAGTGTCACAGCCTCAGCTAGTTGATTATGCAATATGCACAGTCTCTTTACATTATTACCATTATATAATAAGTCTGGAAATAGCATTTGTTTCATAACAAAACTGTTATGTTTGCAGCTATTTGTCAGAAATAAATAAATAATAATACTGGGAAACAAAGACTAACATACCTGCACTATTCAGACATTATTGCTTTTCGGATTACTCTTTGCATGATATAAACAGCGTACATGATGCAGTGTTTACATTTGTTTACATTTGGAACTGTGCAAGTCAATAATCATGTTTCCTTCACAAATCCAGTACATCAGTGAAAGTTACTTAAAATGTTCTGTGTTGGGATACACCAAGTGAAAAGCCACTGTACTGATAACATACAGCAGCCCCCATTTGGGGGCTGGGATGTCAAGTGCCACTTCTGGGTGTTTGAGTTGCATCGTCCATAGACCCCAGAGGCAGAGCCTTTAGTCCTAGTAGTGGTTGCAGGTTCAGTGAACCAGGTTTTGAAAAAATAACTACAACATACTCATCCCCAAGATAATGATGGTGTTTCTGGACAGATTTGGGACCCTAATGGGCTTCCAGCTATTAACTGCCAGAGCTTAGTTCCTGTGAATTTCTACTTAAGGCAAGTTTGGGAGGTTCATCAGCTAAATAATCAGATAATCAGAAAAGGCACAGTAATTAAGGTGTTTGCTTCTCATCTACAAGGTGCAAGGTTTGATTCTCGCCACTGGAAAAATTTCTACTCATTAAAAAGGGGATGGTGGCCTAATAGTTAAGGTGTTTGCCATACAAATACAAGGTGCAGGGCTTGAGTCTCACAAGGGATAATTGGCTAGGCTTAAAATGGCTCGCTAGGGCAGTTAGCTTAGTACTAATCTGTGAACCTATAAAAACATAATAATTCTAATGCTGCTTTATTTCTTGCACCCTTGGCTACTAGAGGTATAATAGAAATGACAAATCTGCAGAGAACATGACAGAGAGAGAGAGACAGAGAGAGGAAAGCCCTGCCACTTGATAAAAATCAAGCCTTCCTGTTAACACCAGGGCCATTTTCATTGTCCCAGCCCTGTACTTAGAGACTTGTAGGCTTGTCTGCCACTCTGTGCTTTATTTCTGTATGACTTTTTACTTAATATGTGTGCCTGTTGTATAGCTTTTTGCTAAAACAGACTTCTAGACCAGTTACGTATTCATTCTTATTCCATTTTAATTTTGCAATGACTAGTTTTACAGCCATTCTCCAGCCTCAAGTTTTACAATATACTTTACTAAACAAGGCCACCATCATTGTGAAAGGATGTCTGTTTGTATGCTCAAATTCTTAAGTGCTATTTGCCTTACACCTGTAGACAAATAGATGTTTCATTAGCCAGCTTTAATTCAAACATACCTGATAAACTAGAAAGTTAAAGAAAGAAGTAATTTATTTGGGTCTATATAAGAACACTGACAAAGTCGTTAATCTAACGGACTAATCATCGAAAATGCCGGTGATAAAACTCAGTTTTGTGGAGGGCTGTGCCCCCTACACCCCCCGCTAATTATATATACCAACTCTGAGATTGCACTACAGTGAGGAAAAGGCAAGTTTTCCAATCTTCACTGTACTGTGATCTCACAAAACACACTTCTATCACCGACATTTTCGATTATAAGGCCATTCGATTAACGGCTTTGGTGGTGTTCTAATATAGACCCATTTATTTTATGTGCAAAAACTTCATGCTGTTATAGTACCGCTATGTAAAACACAAATCATAGCGGTACTGCACTGTATAAGAATGGAGGAAGGGACTGGTATCTCATGAGTAAGAATGGAAGAATGGATTGGTATCTCATGATTAA